>NW_026057576.1:68828412-68948853 GCF_023721935.1 Panthera uncia | reverse complement strand
TTTTTTTTTTTTTTTTTTTTTTTTGGCACAAGTGGTTGGGAATACTGTAAGGTATTCAGAAGCATTTCCAATGAAATCCCTCTCTTGCTATTTCAGCTGTGCTTTATCATCGTTGGGGACATCTAGACTTGGCCAAAAAACACTATGAAATCTCTCTGCAGCTTGACCCCACTGCATCAGGAACTAAGGAGAATTATAGTCTATTAAGAAGAAAGCTAGAACAAAAGCAAAAGAAAGACGTCTGATCCTTTTTCCTTCATTTGTTGTTTGTGTGCATGAGGCATATCATTAATATGATATGATTGTGTTTAACCATTTAAAAGTCTTACATGTTGTTTATTTGACTGTTTTTTTTTCTATGAAAACAAAGACATGCAAAAAGATTACAGCACCAGCAGTATACTCTTCTTGAATGCTCGATGTGGTTTTTGCATTGAAATTGTATTTTTTCAGACGACTCAAATGTAAATCCTAAAATTCCAAAAATGAAATCTTTTTTTAATTAAAAAGAAAAAAAGAAAAAAAAAATTAGGTGGAGCAGAATGTAAAATTAAACCTGCATATGGGGTGTGAGCCACGTTGTACAGAGACTAACACTATTAAATGTAAATTGTGAACAAGAAATCATAAATGGACTCCCACAGTTTATATAAATATCGAATATGTCTGTATATTAGAATTTTTATTTAATGACAAAAAGTAAATTAAGATTTTTGTTTCTTTATCTTTTTTTAATCATAGACTATGAATTTCCCTTGTAAGGAAATATATTTATTTGTATTTTTATGTTTTAAACAGGGCAAATAATTGAATGAAGAATGGAAATTTTAACATCTAGTATATTTATATACTTTCCCGTCATTGGAAGACACTCACTCCTGCAATCATTTTTGGATTCTCCGATTTGTGCAGCTTCATGACAAAGGAAATTATGTAGTATTCACATTCTATATAAGCTGTTGGTATTAATAGTAAATTCAAGCCATGCTTTAGGCAAAAGCAGGCAGTCAGCCTGATGTTTTTGTTTTTGTTATATCCAGTATTAAGAGGGTTACATATCTCTGTAAGTTGCTTTTTTAAGTTTTTAGCTATAAGGCAGTGTTCTGTTCAGCTTAATGGAACCACAGTCATTACTATATCCAGGAAATGCAAGAGGTAGATTTTGTCTTAAAAAGAGCCACATTTGGGGAATTTGTGGTATTTTTAAGAATTGAATTTTTTTCTATTTTATTTGATCAAGATAATCCTTTTTGCTTTATTCTTCTGTATATGATGTTGACCTAATGCTTTATGCAACCTCTATAATATCTTATGCAGTAAAATTATTACACAGGCTGGTATAAAAATGTATTGCCTTCTTATTAGGTGATTTTCAAGTTTATGAACTTTGTGTCTTCCTTTCCCTTAAAATGAAATCCAAGTGACCAATTCATCCTTTTTCATATGTGGCTTCTCTTTGGTGTTAGAGACCATTTAATACAATTGTCCTCTATCCAAGTTTAGAGAGTGGGATGAACAGATCCACAATGAGATGAATTTAATTCTCTACACTCACATTTTGGGGAGCAGATCTGCAATGAATTGTAATTTAGAAATTGTGACTTATGATGGTTGAGGTACATCAGGAAAGAAAGTACTGGTGTGTGACATACATCAGAAAAGGAAGTGCTGTGTTTCAAACATTTTTTAAATGGTCCCAAAATAACAGTAACAATTTATAGATCTCTTAGGGGCAGGAGCTGTCTTATTCTTATTTATGTTCCTACAGTGCTTAGCTCAACAGATAATAGATGCACTATATGCTTGTCGATCTTTGTTTTGAAAGCAAATTTCTTTCTTTATGACAGTACTTGCCTTTTGAGAGTAAAGAAAAATATTTCTTGTAAAAGCTCCTTCAGGAGTTTTTTTCCTACCAATACTAAAACTTTAGTGTCAAACCAAGACATGCACATCTGGGACCCCTGCCTACAGAAGGAATCCCCTTAGCGCCCACTGCCCCATCTCTCAGGATTTCCATTATGGCTGTCTTCTCTGCAGAGAAAACAGTCATTAATTTGATTGATACTTCAGGCAGTCTTCTGTCTCCGCAGATCTTGGAAGTGCACCATGCTGGCACTGGCCCTTTTCTCTCCACCTTGAGGTGGCCACCCTCTGCTTCTTGGGTTTCCTTCCCAACAAGCGGGAAGTGGGAGTCTGTCTCTCATTTCCCCTCTTATTTTATTTTAATGTTTTCAGTGCTAATCACAGTAGGAGGTGGAGGGGGGGGGTTGTCAAAACAGACATGGGAGAAGTGTCCAGGTTGAGAAATCTGAGAGCCTGACCATCATCCTATAGCTCCCTAATGGTGAGATCACACACACACACAAAAAGGCAGTTTGTGGTTGTCCTCTGTTTGCTACATTTTTTCCCTGTTTATATTCAGCCTTCCAGTAGTCCTTAAAAGTTTCATCCTTAGGGGCACTTGAGTAGCTCAGTCAGTTAAGCATCCAACTTTGGCTCAGGGTATGATCTCAAGGTTCGTGAGTTCAAGCTCCCCATTGGGCTCACTGCTGTCAACATGGAGCTCACTTCGAATCCTCTGTCTCCCTCTCTCTCTGCCCCTGCCCCACTATTTCTCTTTCAAAAGTAAACATTTAAAAAAAGTTTTGGGGTACAGGGCGCCTGGGTGGCTCAGTCGGTTGAGCGTCTGACTTTGGATCAAGTCATGATCTCACAGTTCATGGGTTCGAGCCCCGCATCGGGCTCTGTGCTGACAGCTTAGAGCCTGGAGCCTGCTTCGAATTCTGTGTCTCCCTCTCTCTCTGCTCCCCCCTGCTCATGCTCTGTCTCTCTCTCTCTCTCTCCTTCAAAAATAAATAAAAACATTTTAAAAAATTGTAAAAAATGTTTTGGGGTACCTAGGTGGCTCAGTCAGTTAAGAGCCCAACTCTTGGTTTCGGTATAGGTCATGATCTCACGGTTGGTGAGTTTGAGCCCCATGTCAGGCTCTGTGCTGATGGTGTGGAACCTTCTTGGGATTCTCTCAAAATAAATAAACTTCAAAAATAAATAAATTTTAAAAGTTTCATCCTTAGACTTAGCCTACTACCTTGATGGGGCTCTCTGGGGTTCTGATTCTATCCTATTTCTTAAGCATGGTCTTTACATTTATTCTATTTCAAATGACTGACTTAAAATATGCAGAATAAAAGGTTGAGCCCCATAGCACAGCAGTGGACATCTATGTCTGTATTCTCATCCTTCAGCTTAGACTTTGGAGTGAGAAAACCTAGACTTGGGTCTTGGTTCTCCCACTGTGATGTCATAGGCAAGCCATTTAGCATTGCTTAAGCCCCAGTTTCTCATCTGTAAAATGGAGATAATACAGCCTCCCTCACCCTAATGAAGTACTTGGCCCAGGAGACCCTCAAAAAATGACAGATTGGAATTTTAGAGAAGGGTGTAGATTTTTGCAGCACACAGATTTGACCTTAAATACATTCATTCCCTCAGTCAACAAATCTAAGTGCCTGCTGTGTGCCAGATACTCTCCTAGGCAGAGGGAATACAGTGATGAGCAGAAGTGGATATGACCCCTTGCCTTCATGTAGGGGATAGTACAGTGAGAAGCTATAATTATCACGTAGTCATATAATTAATGATAGAAGAGGGAGACCGGATCTTGCCTGAATAGTCGGAAAGGGGTTCCCTGAGGTGGCTTTTGAACTGAGATTTGAAAGGCAGAGGGGAATAAGATCACTCTAGGTCAGTAATTCTCACTCACAGGAGATTTTACTCACAGGGGACAGTTGGCAATGCCCAGAGATGTTTTTAGTTGTCAGAACTGATGGTGAGTGGGAGGATGTTACAATTACACATCCTACAATACACAGGACAGCCACCACCAAAGAAAATGATCTGGCCCAAAGTGTCAGTAGTGCCAAGGTTGAGAAAACCTGGACTGCATACATAAGAAAACCCACATGCAAAGGCCCTTCCATGAGAAAGCTAAAGTACTTGCTGAACAAAGTCCAAGGGGAAGGGGAAGGGGGAGGGGCACTTGCTGGAGCAGGTAAAAGTGACCAGGACCAGATGGTCCTTAACCATGGAACACTGCAAAGCAGGGTGAGGGGCGGGGGGCAACATGACCAGATGTCTATTTTGAAAAGATCACTTGGGCTGTCAGTGGAGACGAAATTGTAAGGAGGCAAACCAGTGAAGAGACCACTCCATGTGGCCAGGGGAGGGATGAGGGGGCTTGCTGTAGCCAAGTGGCAGTGAAGTTGGAGACATGGGAACTGACCTAAGAAATGCTTAGGAATCAATTGGTGATGGGTAGAAGGAGAGTGGGTGAGGGAATGCCTGTGTTCCCATACGGTTACACATAGAAGCCAACAGTCAGGACCTCAGACTGGTTGGAGTTTAGCTCTAGACAAGAGGAAATCAAGTCCATGCATGTAACAAGTTCCACATAGTGACAGATGTAGACACATTTGTACATTTGTATGCTTGGCCAAACCCCAGTTTGGGAATGAAAATCATCAGTAAGGCAAGCCAGAATCTTGACAGAGGCCCTGCCAAATATGGTGTCCAGCAGATGTTCGGGTCACTGGAGCCCCTTTCACTCTACAACACATTGGTCCCAATTTTGTGATTTGTATTTTGGGGCCCATCATGCATTCCCCCCACCTGACCAAGTAGCACTAAACTTACAGCTCTCCATATTCTTTATCCCCATCTGGTGAGCTTCCACCCCTAGATTTCCACACACATGTCTGTCTTTTTTGACTAATGTGCCTCCTCTCTTAAGGGCCTCTCTCTTTCAAACAGGGTCTAGCTTTTCAAAGCCCATCTCTCTTGACTCCCATCCTACTACACTCTGAATTGCTGTCACCCATCTTAGATTGTTTTTACTCTCACATTACTACTTTTTATTTGGAGGCCATGGTCAATTCACATGCAGCTGTAAGAAATAATATAGAGATCCCAATACTCTCTACACCCAGTTTCCTCCAATGGTGACATCTTGCATGACTATAGTACAATATCACAGGCAGGAAATTGGCATTGATACATCTACCAACCTTATTCAGATTTCACCAGTTTTGTATGCACTCATTTGCATATTTAGCTCTATGACACTTTATCATGTGTAGATTTGTGTGGTCACCACAGTCAGGATATAGAACAATCCCTCTACAAGGATCTCTTGTGCTACTCTCATGTTATTATTTGTCTCGAATATTTTCTTGAGCACCAACTGTGCCTGCTGCTGGGGATACCATCGAAAGTGAAAACAAGGGGGATCCATGCCCCCATGGAGCTTCAGTTTACGTTATGTCTGCCTTAAGCATGGTTCCCAGCCCCCTTTCCAGGGGACTTCTCTCAGCCCACAGGCCCCTTGGTCAGGCATTTGCATCTTCTACATTTGTAGCTGTCCAAGTTCAAAATTCTCCATCAGTTGGGGAATCTGTTTTTCCTGGAGGCAATGAAATATACAATCAAGATGAATTTTCTATTTCACAGGAACAGATATTGGTTCGGTTACCTCTGCCTTCTCCTTTGAGCCCCATATTTATAGTGAAAGCTTCACCAGGCATCCACAGGAAGGGAAGAGTATATTGAGGCAGAAACTCCATTGAGGGGTCAGCCATATTGTACATGGATAAGGGGAGGCACCTACCATATTGACCCAAATAGAGGGATCCCAGAGTTGAGTAACCCTGGTTTTTTTTAAAAAATATTTATTTTTGAGAGAGAGAGACAGAGCATGAGCAGGGGAGGGGCAGAGAGAGAGAGAGACACAATCTGAAGCAGGCTCCAGGCTCTGAGCTGTCAGCACAGAGTCTGAAGTGGGGCTCGAACTCACAAACTGCAAGATCATGACCTGAGCTGAAGTTAGACACTCAACAAACTGAGCCACCCAAGCATCCCTCAGATTTATATTTTTAGCACTACGTTCTGACTCATTTAGCAAGTACTTTAAGTCTGTTACACTGTTTATCAAAACTGCCTTGAGCATCCTGCATGTCTAATAATTTTATTTTTATTTTTTTATTTTTTTTATTTTGAGAGAGAAAGAGGGAGCAGGGGAAGGGCAGAGAGGGAGACAGAGAATCCCAGGCAGGCTCCTTGCATCAGTGTGGGGCCCAATACCAGACTCAAACTTATGAACCGTTGAGATCATGACCTGAGCTGAAATCAAGAATCGGATGCTTAACCGACCAAGCCACCCAGGTGCCACATAATTTTATTTTTAAATATGCGGCATTTTTCAAGGACCAACTTGGTGATCCTTTTCTGCTTCCAACTTGGTGATAAGTGTTTGAGAAAACGTTTTTCCTTGTAGATTCAAATTGCACTTTCATCTATCTTTTAAAAACAGATTTGTCTCATCAGCTACATTCCTATAACATTAATTTTGATGGCTGGACTTGAGATTTATCTTGGAGAAAATCAAAACTACTCATTTCTAGAACTTTCTGATAAAGTAAATGGATGATAGCTTTTAGAGTTTTTGTCTAGGCATCTACAGACATCAGCAAACAAGGTGATAAAGTAGAAAGAACAGAGCCCATGAGTGTGAGATTGTCCTTGGGCCAACTTCAAGGCATAAGTCATTTTTTTTTTTTTTAAGCTTCAAGGATTCAGTTAGTTACCAACATTTCCAACCTGCCATTAGTTAGCATGAACCTGGAGTGAACCACTTAACTACTGCATGTCTCCGGTGCTTCTAATAAAAATCATGGTGGTGGTGGTTGCTACTTTGTCATTAATTTCTCCTCTACAAGATAAGAGGGTTGGGCTACGCCAGTGGACTTCAAACATCCCTAGACGCTTAACCCTTTTTTCTAAAAAAACTTAAATCTTAGACAGAGGTCCATTATAAAAAGTTATAAAAGTGAGGGGTGCCTGGGTGACTCAGTCCCTTAAACGCCTGAATCTTGATCTCAGCTCAGGTCATAATCTCGCAGTTCAGGAGTTCGAGCCCCGTGTTGGGCTCTGTGCTGATGGTGCGAAGCCTGCTTGGGATTCTATCTCTCCTTCTCTCTGCCTCTCCCCTGCTTGTTCTCTCTCACTCTCTCAACAATAAATAAATAAATGTAAATAATTTTTTTTAAAGTTATAAAAGTGAGATGCTGTGAGTGCTGATATAAATAGTCATTAAAAAAATTGCTATGAAATGTAAGAATGTTTGAAATGCCAACACCTTTGTGGAAATAAAATGTTTTCAAGGCTTCTAGTCCTTCAAAATATTTTGAAATTAAAAAGTATCTTGGACTGAAAAAGGAAACTTCTCCTCTGCCACTCATCATGCCAAGATAGCACAGATTAGGCTAGCTGCAAAGTGAGCAGGAAACCACATTCCTCCCATGGACACACTGAAGTCAATGTCAAATACTCCCCTTCGGTGGCTGACTGCTGTTTTCTTACTGAGAAATCTTGTTCTGAAGAGCACTATTAAAAAATGTTCCTATTTGGGGTGCCTGGGTGGTTCACTGTGTTAAGCGTCTGACTCATGATCTCAGCTCAGGTCTTGATCTCAGGGTTGTGACTTCAAGCCAGGTGTTGGTCTCCATGCTGGGTTTGAAGCCTACTCAAAAAAAAAAAAAAAAAAAAAAAAAAAAAAAAAGAGCTGCTATTTGAAATCATCAGTAAGAATGGGCAAGCAATGCAACCTCTCTATTTCATCTGTAAAGTGGAAGAAATTCTCTACCAGGTCTTTACCATACAGCACAGGAATAAGCCTCAAATATAATGTATATGAAACCTCTTCATGGGTAGAACTACATGTATGGGGCTGGTCATCAGAATCAGTCATTTTAACCACAAGGTTCAAATATAAAAGAAACTATTAGTCCAGATGACATACATTCCAGTGTATACCACCCAGCTTCCCTGTTTTAGCCCTCATGTTAAAGAGCACGGGCTGGGGCTCACCTGGATATGGGTTCAAATCTTGTCACTCTGGTTTTCTGGCAGCATGCCTTTAAGTGGGCTGTTTAGCTTCTTGGAGCCGTTTCATATGTAGAATGGAAATGATAATATCTGCTTCATACTATTGCTCAAGGGCTAAGACAAGAGAAGAGTCATACTGTGTGAGGCACATAACAGCACTCAAAATGTGTTCATTTCCTACATTGACAGCTCAAGGGAATCAAGCTACATTTAATTTTGTAATGTCTACATTTCTAGGCACCAGGTAAGCATTATTTCCCTTAAATGCAATTATTTCCTTTCCATTAAATGCAATTACTGTTTGGAGAGCAGAACCAAATTACTTGATTCTGGTTTTAGGAAGAACAATGGTAGTGATATTACATGGTCAGATATTGGTTTGTGGCCTGACAATGGTTCTTTGCAATGTAATTAGCTTCCATCATGGTGGATGGCATATTTCATTGGCCATATTACTTTTTCTGGGAGTTCTTACAACTATTCTCCTATTCATGAATAGGGATTTATTCACCAAAACTAAATAATCTTATGTATATAATCTCTTTAGTCTTGGCTTTTTATTCTTAGAAGTCCAGAAAATGGGCAAGAATAGCATAAACCATTTCAACTGCAATTCCCTTGAGAAGTCCATAGACTTTTTAGAAAATATACTGCATTTCTTTTGTGGAGAAAATGTCAACACCTTAGTTTTAAATATCTGACAGCAATGCACATCATCTTTAAAACATTAATTCTAGAAATACCAGGATTGAATTTAATGTGAATTAACATAGCTTCATGAGATTGATTTTCTCTGTTCGTTAATTTCTTTGCCATGGGACTCGTTTAGCAGTGAGATCTGTTGTACCAAGTAAAATAACTTGACAGAATGAAAAGAAGACAAAAAAATAACCCCGCTGCTTTCAAATTTAACAACAATTTTTTTAGAGTCAGGTTTAGAAATGGAAGAAAGGAATCCAATTATTTGCATAATGCATTTTTTCTATTTTTTTTGCACACAAATTTTCTAAATTAGCCTAATTAATGGATGCTGTGTTGAACCGCAAAGGCTTTTTGGTAAGTTTATATAGATTTACATAGGGAAAATGACCAAAATGTAAACTTCACTTAAATAAATATTACTGAATACCTAATTTTGTGTACCATGGTGGCAAGTGCTGGAAACTCAGACAAAGGATACAAATCTGCTCTCATGAAACTCAGTCCAGTAGGGAGTCATTCATATAAATTAACTATTACAGGAAAGAGAGTTAGATATTGTAACAGAACAAAAAACTATAGGGCAAGGTAGACAAACTCTTTCTGTAAAAAGGCAGATGGTAGGTGTTAGGTTTTGTGGACCACACAGTCTCAGTGGCAACCAAAGACTACATGAACGAATGATCGTGACTATAAACATTGAACTGTATCGTTTAGTTTTCATATGTCATGAAGTATTCTTTTTTCTTTTTTTTTTCAAGCATTTAAAAATGTAAAACTCATTAGTCGTGGGCCATACAAAAACAAGTGTTGGATTTAGGTTGTAGGTTATTTGGGGCCAAGAGGATTTTTTTTTAATTTACTAGAATAATTTGATAATATTTCAGTAGATTTTATAGTGTTATTTAGATTTCAAGCTCTTTACATAGTCTCCTCGTTCTGTTATTTATTTCATGTTATGCCTACAGTATATATATTTCACATTATACCTACAGTTTCAAGGGATGCAAATGTTTTCCTATCTGTAGTGTGGTATTTGCAATGCTGGAGGCCTGCGGGAAGGGTCACAAGGACACTGAGGCTGGACTCTTTCTCATAATACTAAGTAGCAGTGCATTTAGTCAAATATAAATATAAAGCAGGCATCTATCTTATCTCCCTTGTTAAAGTCTGGAAAACAGAGCTTGGAAATCACCTACTTGGATTTAGACAACAAAAATGGCCAAATTGCATAATTCCAATTAAAGATAATTTGTCGGTTTAAATCATTTGAGTTGATAAAGGAAACATCTGCTGAGCTTTAAACCTACGTAAATGATTTGCAGGCTTGACCCTGAGCCTGGATGATATGGGACATTATGGATGGCAAAGTAATGGACCAGAATGAGCACAGAAACAGCTGATGGTAAGCTAAGCCCTTTTCGGTGAGTGACTCACCCTACAATTTGGATGCAACGTGACAACCTCAATGAGTCCACTCTGTTCCTAAACCCACCAGAGCAGTTGGCTTGTAAAGGACTCCTGTGTAACTCACCAATACTAAACTGACAAGCCATGGACTTGTAACCAACCACTCAGTTTCCTTGAGAAACTGGGTGACTTTCACCTTTCTAAGGGCAGCCCACACCCTTCCCTTTGCTGGGCAGTTGTATTTACAGACACAATGTCCCTGTGTGTGTCCATACACAAGTAAATCCTGGGAATCTAGATTCTACTCCAGTCTACCCGAACCAGAATCTGCATTTTTAACCTAGATTTTCAGTTGATTCACATACACAATTCTGTTTGAGAAACACTGGAGCAACTCTTCACTAAATCATGATTTTCAAACTTGAAAGGCATCATAAACACTAGTTAAAATGCTAGGCCCCACGCCTAGAATTGGTGGTTCAGAAGATCTCAGGTGTGACCTAAGATTTTGCATTTCTAAATTCCTAGGTGCTCCTGATACTGCTGGGCTGAGGTCACATTTTGAAAACTACTACTTTGAACCATTTGTCTATAAGTCGTTTTTTGAGAGTTAGCTGAAGACTTCATCCCACAGAGCCTACTCTATGTTGAATCAAACTCTCCAGCCTTACCTGCCATTAAATGCAATTGAACACTCACCTTGTAACCATCTTTAATTTTCCTTCACCAGAGGAATTATGTATTCATGCATTTGGCTCATTTTCCTTTGCCAACATGATCATCCTCCCTCAAAAAGGAAAAGAATCATTCTTTATTTAAAAAAAAATTAAGATGATTACTGCTACTCTTTTAAAATGATGTTAAAAATACATGCTAGACAAGATTTTCAATATATTTTAATTCAATCATGAACTTCCCAAAACAAATCTTGGGAAGAAATCTCTTTGAAATAAATTATGGCTTATGAATCTGGTCCTAAAGAATTCTTTTGGAAATCTATATACATCCATTCAAAACACGACCACATCTATACTATTGGAATCGTTCAAATAAAAATCAAATTGTAGTAAGATTTCAACTAGTCCACATACATGAGAAAGTGGAAGGGGCAGAAAATGATTAAGGGGGTTACTGCTATTCCAATAACTACTTATGTATTTGTGTTTTTGGGGAGAGGTGACAGAAGTGGCCCTCTATCTCTGTGCTCTTGTCACCTGGGTCCCCAAAGTAGCATTGCTTCAACCCAGAATGAACAAAATCTCTAGAGAAAAATTCTCCTTCAGCTTTTGGTCTTCACTCTTCTAATTTCTGGGCCTCAAGTTTAGTTCTAGGAGCCAGAGGACAGAAGGGAAGTCATTTCTTTCACTATCTCCTACACCCACTGTTTTATTTTAAAAGGGAGAATTGGTATCAAGACTATATGATTATCTGCATTCAGTATGGTACCAGCGCCGAGTGTGGATGCTCCAGTGTGAGGCTTTGGTGATGTGTCCATGCGTCCTCCAGGAGGCATTCCCCGGTGTGGGCTCATTTCTGTGTGTGTAGCTGTCGTGTGTCCCCAAGTGCGTCTGGGTCCCACACAGACTCAAGCCGGATACGAGGTTCCGGGCGGGACGGGTTAGGACATTAGCGTCCGCGGCGGGGCGCCCAAGGTGTGCACGGCGGCGTGGGTCCCGGCGCGTGCCCAGGTGTGGGCGGGGTCGGAGCGGGCGGGTACCGCGTCCCGCCTCCAGGGGGCGCCGCCGGGGGCGGCCTCCTGGGGCGGCGGCGCCAGTCTCGCCGGGGATTTCCGCTCGCTGCCTGGTCCGCTCTCCCCGACGGCGCCGCGCTCTGCGGCAGGTGAGGCGCTGGAAGCGGGGCGAGTCGGGGCTCCTGTCGCCGCTCCCTCCGCGCGGGGGCTCTGGGGACTCGGGCGTCGCTCCCTGCGGGGCGCGTTGCGTCCGGGCCGAGTGCGGTGCCCGCGGCAGCCGGGGACGGGGAGGGGAGGCCGGGGACCGAGCGTGGCCGTGAAGGGGCCACGGGCGGCCTGCGGGACCAGCCGGCGAGGAGGGGACATCGGGCCGCGAAACGCGCTCCCAGAGCCGCTGCGCGCGGCGTGACGCGGGTGCCCCCATCAGAGTGGGCGAGGGCGGGAAAAGTTAGGGACTGCCTGCAGGTGTGGACGCTGCCGGTTCCTAATAAGCAAAGAGCGATGATTATCCCGGAGGTCGTTTGAAAAGGATCGCTCAGGTGAACGAAGGTAGCTGTGTTCAAAAATGCTGCTTTTAATTTCACAGGTTCCTGTTTGTGAGGAAGCTGAAAGCTGCCAGAGCAATCTGAAAACTTCTGGCATTTGTCAGTTGATGACCTTAGGTTTCTTTGGAGCTGTTAGTGACACATGTGAATCTCAGGGAGGAATTTCTCCTGCTCCCTTGATTCCGAAGTCTGGCTTATTGCTATTTCACTGTATTGGCCAGAAATAACTCCGTAACTGCCCTTGAAACCCTGTATAGGCGCGTGGTTAAAAAAAAACCCAAAAAACAAAAAACAACATACCTTCTTGACTCCAAGCTTGCTTTGTTAATATTGAACTGATCACAAAACTCCTGAGACTTGCAGCCACTTTTTAAAAAGCAGATACTTCGTTTTGCCACCTGTCCTAGGGAGAAATCACGTGTTAAAAACTAAAGGACATCTCTAAATCTGTTGGGTTGACCTATATGAGGTGTAGGTCGCACACCGTCAGTCCGTCTGTACTTTTTCCTATAACTGAAGACGGTTTTCCTATAACTGAAGACGGTTCTCCCCGGTCTCATTCACTTTATTGAAATGCTAATATGGGGAGCTCCTGCAGTTTGCCCTTATTTTCCCAAAATGCCTTGTTTTCCTGAACTGGCTCCCCAGAGAAGCTAGAAGTTCCTGAATAAGCAGACTACCCTGGTAGAGAGTATTTGTATTTCAAAAGCCGAGTTTGTGAGTTTAAATTAATTTCTAATTGGTGGATTTTTGTTCGGAGATGTTTTGGACTAATTGACCTTGCTCACGAGGGTCTTAACTGTTAGCACCAGACCTAGAGAGAGAGGGACTCCGTGTAAGAAGGGGTGAAAGCAGGGGGGGGGGGACGTGCCTGAAGAGAAGACTCTACTTTTTTTCTTTTTTATTAATGCAAAAGCAGAGGGATAGTACAGTGAACTTCCACATATCTATCAAATAGATTGGACAGTTTGTTAAAGCAGTTTCTTTGGCCACATCTGCTTCATCTTCTTTGTTGTCGGAAGCAGTTTCAATTCCAGACACCGTATCAGGTCACCCTTAAATAGTGCATTATGCGCCTCCAACAAAAGGGCTTTTTCCTGTATAACCTTAACACCGTTGTCACCTCCTGATCATATTGGCAATAATTCCACAATGGTTTCTAAGACCCAGTCCACAAAGTTCCTTGATTGCCTCAAAAATGCGCTTACTTTTACTGTTAGTTTGTGTGAATTGGAATCCATACAAGATCCATAAATATCTGTTGTGTCTTAATTTGGGACAGGGGTTCAGCAGACTTTGTAAAAAAAAAAAAAGGGGGGGGGGGACCAGATACTAACTCCTTTAGGCTTTGAGGGCCATGTGGTCTCAGTTGCAACTACCCAACTGTGTGATCCCCAAAAGGTAGCTATAGATGATGTGTGTACATGAATGAGCATGGCTGCATTCCAATATACTTTTGTTTTCATGACTTTAAAAAAAATTTTTTTTATGTTTATTTATTTCTGAGACAGAGACAGAGCACGAGTGGGGGAGGGGCAGAGAGAGAGGGAGACACAGAATCAGAAGCAGGCTCCAGGCCCTGAGCTGTCAGCACAGAGCCCAGTGCGGGGCTTGAACTCACGGAGTGTGAGATCATGACCTGAGCTGAAGTCAGATATCCAACCGACTGAGCCACCCAGGCGCCCCTCATGACTTTTTGTTTGAAACTTCACTGGCAGGCTGGTCTTAAACCAGGGTTGACCCTGGTCTATCACAGCCCCAGTGATTTACTGGTGGCCCTTGGTTGCCTGTAGATGCCTCACATTCTGGATTTATTTGGCTTTTGTATGGTGTGGTTTAGCTTGCTCCTCTATCCCCTATATTTCCTATAAACTGGAAGTTAGTTCTAAAGGCTTAGGTTAATTAGGTTCCATTTCTCCATTTTTGGCAGGTAAACTTCAGAGGTGGTTTGATTTTTTTTTTTTAAGTTTATTTATTTATTTAGAGAGAGAGTGCATGTGAGCAGGGAGGGACAGAGAGAGAGGGAGAGAGAGAATCCCAAGCAGGCTCTAAACTGTCAGCACAGAGCCCGACATGGAGCTTGGCCTCATGAACCATGAGATCATGACCTGAGCCAAAATCAAGAGTTGGACACTTAACCAACTAAGCCACCCAGCTGCCCCTGAATTGTTTTTTTAATACAAATCTATGACTTCAAAAGACTCATAAACTCTCATCCAAGAGGCTCAATATTCCTAAATTGGCTTTGCCTGATGGCTGAGAATACACTTTTTTCTTTCTCATCTTATTTTCCTTACTTGAAGAGGATATGGGTGCTATTTCTCAAGGGTGTTGACTACTTTGAATCCTTCTGCCAGGTCAGTGGACACCCTCCTCTGTTCAAGCCCCTTGGGAAATGTGGACCACATTTTCCCACTGAATGGAAATACCTTCCTTCTTGGGCCCAGACCCAGGGTTTCAGATGCCATCTAGCAGGGGCTGGGTGGTTTGCTTTTGTTTTTAAGCTCTTTGTCTCTGAAACACTCAACTTTTCTTCACTCATCTTTCTCTTCATCCCCCCAGCAGGACTGAGAGAAGGACACCTGGTTCATGAGCTACTGGTCACACTGTGAGGTGGGGGTACTTATCCCGGCGTCCCATTAGGAAGGATTCTGAAGTCAAAAGCTTTGTAGGCTCTCACACTTACTATGGTGCTGGACTCCAAGGTGACCGGGTTTTGAAGAAACAAGTTTACAGGTAAGAATTGTTTTTTCCTTTGTTCTGGAGTGCGTCTTACTCCTAAATCCTAGAGTACCAGAGGAAGTATCTTGACAGTGTCACTTGGAAGTCCTTGCTTTTCTCATGTTTAAGATTAGTAGGTGAAACTGTCTGTTCATCCCTGTACCCATTTTTCCAGATAACGTGGTATTGGCCTTTTTCTTATTGATTTGTAAGAATTCTTTATACATTGGAAATAAATACTAATCATTTGTCATATAGGTTACAGCTGTTTCCCCCATTAAAAAAATTTTTTTAATGTTTATTTACTTTGAGAGAGAGAGTAAGTGCACACATGGGAGGGGGACAGAGAGAGAGAGAGAAAGAGAGAGAATCCCAAGCAGGCTCCAAATTGTCAGTGTGGAGCCCGACACGGGGCTCAAACTCACAAACCGATTGAGATCATGACCTGAGCCGAAATCAAGAGTCGGATGCTTAACCGACTGATCCCCCTGGTGCTCCCTGTTTCCCTCATTTTTTGTGTTTTGTTTATAATATTTATGCTCTGCAGAAAATTTAAATATTATATAGGAAAAAAGTTATCAATTTCTCCTTTATAGTTCCCTTGCTTTTTGTTTTGCTTAGAAAGACTTGCCCATTTCAAGATTGTTTTTTTAAAAAGTCTTAACACAGGTAAATGAACATGTGATAACTAGGAACATGGAATCCTGTAAAAGAAGAGTAATAAAGGGGGCTCTTTCTACTAGATAATGTAACATTGAATTGATTAAATGTTGGTGTTAAGATTGGCCCTACATTGATAAGTGTTGAAATTGGGATTTGGGTATTTGGGGGATCATTATACCATTATTCTACCTCTGTATATATTTGACTTCTGATAATAAGAAATTTTCTTTAAAAAAAAAAAAAGAATAGGGGAAAATCATCTTTGTCCCCATTTGTTCATATTCAGCAACTAGTAAGTTTCTCTGTGTTGAACACTGGGGTGTGTTGTGTTAATCAGTACACAGGATCTTGGAACTTAGATTTCTCACATAGGAGACAGATATTAATGCTACGGTCAAGGGCAACAACTCCTGTGTCAGACTACCTGGCTTCAGATCCCGGCTCTGCCCTTACTAGTTGGGTGATTTTGACTTTTCTAATTTAAAAAAATGAGGGATAATAATTATGTCTACCTGATAGGGTAGTTGGAAGGATTGGATGAGAAAACCCATGAAAATTCCTTCGCATGGCATTAAGCGTTTAGTAGTTGCTCAGTAAATGTAAGCTCTGAAGGAGGAGAATAACTGTAGTCAGGCAGACACTGAGGTGGAGAGGTGTAGGAGTGAATGAGTGTATGGAGTGGGGGTCCTGACCTGCCCTGGGCTGGTTAAGGACGTTTGGGAGCACTTTTCAGAGGAAAAGACCTTTGAGCAGAGATGTGGTATGTGGAATATCTTGTCTTTTTTTTTTTTTTTAAAGAGAGAGAGAATGCGAATGGGGGAGAGGGACAGAGAGAATCTTAAGCAGATTCTTGCTCAGCATGGAACCTGACAAGGTTCTCAATCCCATGACCCTGGGATCACGACCTGAGATGAAATCAAGTCTGACACTCAACTGAATGAGTCACCCAGGTGCCCCAGGAATATCTTGTCTTTCAAATCGAATGAAAGTGCCCTTCATTGGTGAAGTGAGAGGGTGGTGGGGTCACGACAGGCCAAGGCCTAGAGACTAGGAGAGGTGTTTCCTAATGCCACCAGAACAAGGTGTCACCAACTTCGTGGCTTAAAACAACGCAGATACTTGTCTCATGGTTCTTTAGGTTAGAAGTCAACACGGGTCTCACTGGGCTGAAATCAGGGCATCAGTGAGGCTGTGTCCCCTCTTGGAGATGCTGGGAAGTATCTGTTTTCTAGCCTTTTCCCACTTCCAGAGGCTGCCCACATTCCTTGGTTCACGGGCCCCCTCCCTCCACCTTGAGAGATAGCATTTCGTCCCTTTGTCCCTTCCACCACGGTCACAGTTCTCCCTCTGCTCCCAGCCAGGAAAGCTCCTCCACTTTTGAGGACTCATGTTCATTAGATTGGGCCCATTTGGATAATCCAAGATAATTTCTGCATCTTAAGGCCCTTAACATTAATCACATCAGTCAAGTCCCTTATGCCATGCAAGGTAACATGTTCACAGGCCCTGGGGACCTTTGGGAGGCCTTTATTGAGTCACCTCACCTTGTGCTGCAGTAGGCGCATCAGGGTCAGACATTTGGGACAGTCAGTTACTACCAGGCGCTAATAATTCCCAGGGTGTGGTGCCTCTGCTCTTCCATGCTGAGGCGGTGACTTGAGACTCTTGGGGCCTCTCCTTCAGCATTGGGGAGAGAGGCTTCTGGGTGACAGGAGACAGGCCTGCATGCGAGATGTCCCCCATCATTGGGAGCTCCACTGAACAGCTGTCAGAACCCTCATCCACTCCTATGCCACACCCTTCCCACGGGTCACTCCTGCCTGTGCAGGAGCCTTTTCCCGCTGCAGCTCTTTAACCTTTATTTTCTCTGCTATTTTTGCCTGTGTAATTGTCTTTGCCCACTAGCCTTAAACACTGTCAGACTATTTTAAACAAAATTCATGCTAAAATATTTAGTATTTTCTCATATATTAACTCTGTTTAGATGAGAACCACACCTCCCCCTTTTAATTCCCCCATAGTATCTTCCACATAATAGGCCACCAGTAAGAAAGAAATTTCCAGTCGGTTGACAGTGTTTTTGGGACTCTGATATTTTGAGTTATGTCAGAATAAATTGGAGCGACAAAGAATAAATAAGAACTTCTCCTATTCTGATTCTCCTTGTGTTCGTATTTACTGCATCTGTTTTTAAACTTTTGAGTATTAATTACCTCCTCCTGCTGTTGTCACCTGCACTTAGGAGTATGCGGCAGAGAAGTTCGTGAAAATCATTAATATTTCTACATCTTAGGTTGGTTTTACTAATTTATGAGTATTAAATGAGATTTGAAAAACATTCTTTAAGCCATTACTCATGCCATTATTGAGCCTTTATTTGTGAGAAGAATCACAACTGCCTGTTTTAAATTACTCTTTCTGCCTCAATTTGGTTTTCTATAAAGTTAGATACAGATTATAAAAGCCTAATAAAAACTATAAGGAGAAATCACAGTTGACTTTTGAACAAC
Source organism: Panthera uncia (assembly GCF_023721935.1). NCBI lineage: Eukaryota > Metazoa > Chordata > Mammalia > Carnivora > Felidae > Panthera > Panthera uncia. The sequence continues at coordinate 68,930,677 of NW_026057576.1, read as the reverse complement.
ATGGGTTTGAACTGTGTAAGTCCACTTATATGCAGCCTTATTAAAAAAATAAATACAGTGTTATAAATGTATTTTTTCTTCCTCAAGGTTTTTCTAAATAACATTTTCTTTTTTCTAGCTCACTTTATTGTAAGAATACAGTATATAATACATACAGCATACAAAATATGTGCTAATTGACACATGCTATCACTAAGGTTTCTGGACAACATGAAGCTATTAGTAGTTAAGTTTTGGGAGTCAGAAGGTATACTCTGATATTTCAAATACAGGGTGTTGGCATGTCCCCAACCCCGGCATTGTTCAAAGGTCAACTGTAGTGTATCTTATAAGTGAATAAAAAACAGTTACATGGCATTTTGGGGAGTATTTACGAAGACGAAGTCACTGGTTTTTTGTTTGTTTTTTTCCCTCTCTGTCAGTGTTTTATTATGAACGTTTCCAGCCATACTCAAAAGTAGAATACAGTAAACCTTCATGAACCAACACAGCATCAGAAATGCATGCACCATCGTGGCTTTGCCACACTTGTTCCATTAGCCCTTCTCCCTTCGTTTTTTTTGAGTTTTTGTTTATTTGCTTACTTCTGAAGAATTCTGAAGCCAATACCAGAAACTGTGCCATTTTATCACCATTTTAGTACGAATTTTTTTTAAGTTTAGTTTAAAAAACTACAGTCCTTCCTAACAATGAACAAAAAATCCTTAATATCTTCCAGTAATGTATTTAGATGAGATTGGGCGCATTCAGGGTGGTATCGCCATAGATTCTAATACTGTATTCAAATATCCCTATTTGCCTAAAAAGGTATGTGCGGTTGATTTATTCAAACCAGGGTCAAAACAAACCACTCATTGTATTTGATTTATACATCTCCTAAGTCTCTTTTAATAAATAATTGATGTATTCCAGGCATTAGCTTAATTCAGAGTTCTCTTATTACTTTTCCCTCTTATTTTTAACTCTGTTTTAGAGTAGTCACATACTCTCATACTTTCATTCACTATTATTAGAATTTATATAAAGTAAAATTGGCCTTTTTTGTTGTATAATTCTGAGTTTTAAAGTTGATTAATTCATGTAACCATCATCACAGTCCTTTTACATTACAGAGCATTTCCATCACCAAAAAAAAAAAAAAAAAAAGCCAGAAAACAAAACCAAAAACTACCAGAGGACCAAAACGTCCCTCATTCTGGCCCATTGTAAGTCAAACCCTCACTCTTACCCTAATTGCTGCAACCTTTGATCTGGTTTCCATCTTGATAAGTTTTACCTTTTCTAGAATGTCACATAAATGAAATTAAATAGTTTGCAACCTTTGAGACTACCTTCTTTCACTCAGACAACATCTTTGAGGTTCTTCCATGTGTGTATTCTTTTTATTGCCGGGTAGTGTACTCCATCTTCCGGACATACCCCAGTTTATGTATATTCACTGTTGAAGGATATTGAACTCTTTACAGTTTGAGGAGATTGTGAGTAAAGCTGCTATAAATATTTGTACATAGGTTTTTATGTGGTCGAAATTTTTCATCTTTTTAGAGCAAATCCCCAGGAGCAAAATGGCTGGGTGATATGGTAAGTGTGTATTTAACTTTTGAAGAAACTGCTAAACTTTTCTAGAGTGGCTGCATCCCGACCATTTTGCATCTCAGCCACCTATGTGTGAGAGTTCCAGTTGCTCCATATTTTTGTCAGCACTTGATACTATCAGTTTTTTTTTTTTATTTGAGCCCACCTAATAGGTGTGTTGTTTTTTTTTAATTATCTGATTTCAGATTTTTGAGCACAATAGACCATTATTTTTAATAATTAAATTTATTTTATATACTTGTTATAAAAATAATTATTTCTGGTTTTCTGGTGATATTCCATATTTAAATATGGTAAATATTCTCTATGGAAAATAATTAAAACCAGAATGTTATTTAGGTAGGAGACTTTCTTAAGTCTCACTAGTTGAATCATCATATTTGGCAAAGATTAACAGAATAGTGTCTGAATGCAGGATGCGTTTTGCAGTGATCCCCTCATTATATGCATCTTGTGTGTGTCTCATTCCTATTTTACAAATAGTAACTGATAGTGCCATGACTGCTTTTGCCATCAATTTTATGCTAGATTAGATTGTTCAGTGAATAGTAAGTTACATGAGACAACTGGATGTAAGTAAAGAGTAATTTCTTTGAATGCCTTTTAAATACAGTGAACACTGTTGTAGTTTAAAAATGGACTGCTCCTGGGGTGCCTGGGTGGTGTAGTCGCTTAAGCATCTGACTCTTGATCTCAGCTCAGGTCATGATCTCACAGTTTGTGAGTCTGAGCCCCACATCGGGCTCTGCGCTGATAGTGCAGAGCCTGCTTGGGATTCCATCTCTCCTTCTCTCTGTCCCTTCCCAACTTGTGCTCTCTCTCTCTCTCTCTCTCTCTCTCTCAAAATAAATAAATAAACTTAAAAATTTTTTAAATAAAAATGGACTGCTCCCATGTGTCTGAAGCAGTAGTGAAAACTTGCCTTTAAATACTTTTTTTTTTTTAATTTAAGCATATTAAGCTCAAGGAAGAAAACCATTTGAAATTTGTGAAATAAAGATCATATGCCTCTTTTTGGATGACTTAGGGACCATAGTCACTGGTCTCTATTGCTTGAAAGTGTGCAGTTGCTTCCTAGATTAAAGTACCTAAATGTCACTGCTAATGTTGTCCCTCACTCCTTGAATTAGATGAAACTGTGGGAAGTCTCAGGGTGCACAGGTCATTGCTATGAGATGGCCCTATCAAGTCTCACCCATTAGCTGCCGTAGTTTGAGCTTCAGGTTGGTAGTATCATTTGAACAGTGGAAATTACTGTCATCTAGAATCTCCCTGTTTCACTTCTGAAAAGTTGCTTAGACTTGTTGACAGACCTTCCTTTGTAATGCAGGGGCATTAGAAAGAAGAACTGAGCCTGATGTGAAGAAAAAAGATGGAGGACAAGTTGCCAGATGGGCTTCGGGGGTTGTTGTGGTATGAAACCTAAGAGGCCAAGTATTAGGGAAATGTAGTTCAAAATGTATAGAAATGGGATGAGTTTCTGTAGCTAAGTCATTTTTGGTTTAAAACTAACGTAGTAGTTGGATTGGAATTTGGATTGGAATAAATAAAAAATAATGAAGGATTAGTAAGGTTGTTACCTCCATTGGACCCAAGTCTTTATTTTGTTTAAAAAAAAATTATTATAGATGTTCTTTAAACTTTATTCCTGTTGACATTAATAAGGTCCTATAAATGTGCATATATATGGGGAAGTGGAGGAAGGGATAATAGATGGGTATTGGGGTCTTAAATTGGGGTTTTAGAATACCAGACTAATACACCTGCTGCCCCCTGGTGGCAGCGTATTAAATAGTGAAGTTCAGAGGTGAGGAATTCTGGAGAGCTGAGTTGGTTGTATAAGAGGATTATAGGGGGAATCAGGAGATGTTTTCTCTTTCCAGCTCTGTTCATAATTACTATCCATATGACCTTAGATAAATCATTTAGTTTGATTACCTTTTATTTTATAAGTTTCTTCCAGCTTTCACATCTTACAATTCTCTGATGGTAATAGCACATATTATGTACTAAAAGATGTGAAGTTCCACTTTTTCCATTAGCAGCTGAATCCTAACGTATCCTATATATTTATTTAAGAAAGCATACTCTAGAGTAACTCCTGAGGCACGATACAGATTCAGCTCTGGGCAGCAGACTGCATAGGCTATCTGTAGCACAGTCCATAATTAATCAGTGTGACAATCTTGCATTATTATGAAAGCTCACAAGTTACATCATTTAAAAAATAATTTTTATTGTGGTTAAAAAAATAACATAAACTTTACCATCTTAACCATTTTTAAGTATACAGTTCAGTAGTGTTAAGTATATTCAGTGTTGTACAACATACCTCCAAAACTGTTACTTCTTGTAAAACTGAAACTGTGTACCCATTAGACAGCAACCCCCTACACTCCCCCTGCCCCTAGCAACTGCCATGCTACTCTCTGTCTCTATGAATTTGACTATTCTAGGTACCTCATGTAAGTGGAATCATACAGTATTTGTCTTTTTGTGACTCGTTTCTTTCATTTAGCATGATGTTCCTAAGGCGAATCCAAATTGTAGCACGTGACAGGATTTCTTTTCTTTAAGGCTGAATATTTGTATGTAGATACATTTTACTTCTCCATTCATCTATTGACAGACTCTTGGATTACTTCCACTTCTTTGCTATTGTGAATAATGCTGCAATGAACCAAGGATATGCTGCATTTTTAGTATACAGTGTTTACTAATGCAGAGAGGGTTTATACAATTTTTACATGCATGAAAGGTTAAATTTCATTATAAAAACACCATTCAACCATGCTAAATAACTAGGATATAGCTTTTTGTGTGGATGAGTAAGTTAAAAAAGGAATTAACATTTATCGAACATACAAACTGTATGTCAGGCACTTTTGTATCTGTGATCCATTCTATTGTTTAGTGTTTACAGTAATTCTGTGATTTACCCTTCTCTTGGGAGGGGACTAATACTTATTAAAATCACTGTGTACCAGAATTTTTATATACGTTATCTCATATAATCTTCATACATTAACCCTGAGGTGTGCTTTAGTATCCCTGATGTAACTGAGGTTCAGAGAGATGAAACACCTTGAACAAGGTCACATAGCTAAAAGGTAGCAGAGTTTTACCTGAGTACAAAGTGAAACATGTCTGTTTCAGATGTGTTCGACATATACCATACTTTCTCCTGCTTTCAGAAATAACACTATACATCTATGATCTGAAAGATGTTGGAACAATATCAAGATTACACTGCTATAATAATTTATAAATAGAAACACTTCTGTAGTGCCTTTCCATTAAATAACAGTCCTTGGGTTTTCCTTGCAGAGAAACAGCATTGATTCAGATGAATTCATCTGAAATGTATCAAGGCTTACCTCCTGGGGCATTTTGCAAAATAAACCTTCCTAGGACTTCCAAAAGAGTGGTTCTCTTGTGCCGGTCCCCCCATTTCTGAGGTTATCTTCCATGTGTTATTTTCCCCTTTTTCTTTCTCCCTTTCCTTTGATGTGGCAGATAGCTAGGACCGTTTTCACCACTTTCTGCTCCCACCTCTCTTGAACGCTATGCTGCTTGGGTTTGGAGTTTTGATCTGCTCCTTGCATAGTGTTTTTTCACAGGTAAAGGGTTATAAAATGTCCTTATAGGTGGTGGTTTTCTTGGAGAGTCAGTAAGCTCTTGGAAAGGCCCATTGCAACATGGGATTTTTTGACTAACAGAGATGTAGTGGTATATAGCATCCGAGCAGCCACTTAAGCTTCTCTAAGAGTTCCTGTGCACTTAGGATGACTTACATTGGGAATTTACAAACCTAGTGATAGGTGAGGCTCAGGAATGCTTCCAAGATTCATTCAAGGCCTTCGATAATTCCTGAAAGCAGGATGTTATGCAGTAAATAAAGAAAATGAGAGTGGCAGAAATTGTGGTCACCACCAAATGTCCAATGTCTCCTTCCTTAGTTCCTGATCTGCAGTTTTATTCTGAGTGACCATGTCCCTCAAGTTATGGTAAAAAACAGGAAGGAGAAATGTGTGAGACTTCTGCCAAGTTTTGCAAAGGAACCTGAGTCAGTGAGGTTGCTCCTGTTCCTCACCCTGCCCTACATAGTTCCTACTACTTCGCATGAAGATATTATGGCCAGTGTAATGCCAGCCATCTTTTCTCCTAAGAGGACCTTAAGAATGGAAGCCATCTGTTAGCAGTGACACCAAGGAGCCTGGTGTGCTGGCTTACACAAATGGCCACAAATTCTTTCTATTCTCTTGTGTGTGCACCTGTGCAGGGCACCTTTGCAGCCCCTCCCATAAAGGGAAGAAGTCACCATCTCCACCCCTAAACCTAGCACGGGGAGTCCCAGGCTGAGTGGGGTGAGTAGACTGCCCTTTTAGAGGGTTATCTCAATGTGGGCTGTCAGAGCCTGAGCGGCAAGAGGAGAGTTTATGTGCAGGGAAGATGGTTGTGACTGAAATTGGAAATTAGTTACATATGGGAGGATTGATCATGTAATTAACTGTACCAAAGATCATATGAGCCAGCTATGCCACTGTTGAAGGGAGTTGTCAGTACAGAAATGTCAAGAACTAGGATGAACCGTGTGGTGGTATGGATTGGGTCAGGTGTGTGAGTGTGAACTCATGGTTTTCAATACGTATGGATATAAGTGTGTGTGTGTGTGTGTGTGTGTGTGTGTATAGATAGATATAGATATATAGATATAGATATATGTGTACATAGTCTACTGAGGGAGCCTCTTGGGCAGATAACACCGCAAGAACAATAAGCACACCTCACACCCAGATCTTGGCTTCTAAATACCAACTAACAGCTGGAAACTAGGGCTCCTTGGAGAAATGGCTGGTTCCAGGCCTGGGGCAGAGAAAGTCCAAGATGAATGTGGAACATCTTGTGCCAGAAAGCAAGGAAATGCATTCTTAGGACTCAGTGACAGAAACAGTTCTGCCCACAAGGGAGGATTACACAGGGGAGATGATGTTTGAAGTGACCTGGGAACCTTGAAGGATGAGTAGGATTTTGCCAGGCAGCATGTTGAGGAAGGAAGAAGTTCCTTAGGGGCAATGGCAGCCTTATGAGCAAAGAGGGGGTCAGATTATACCTGCCACAGAGCAGTGTAAGGCATGGCCTAGATATGGCTGAAGAGAAAGATGCAGCTGGACACATTGTCCTGCGTGAGCCACATGCAGAAACTTAGGCTTGACCCTTTAGAATTTGTTGTCTAGAGCTGCATAACAAATTATCCTTAACATCAGTGGCTGCAGACAACATGCATTATCCCCCATTTTCTGCAGGTGAGAATCCGGGAGCTGCTTGGCTCGTGGCTCTAGCTCAGGGTCTTCAGCAGGCTGCAGACAGGGTGTGGGCTGGGGCTGTGGTCACCTCCCAGCTGACTGGAGGAGCATCTGAGCTCACTCATGTGACAGCCAGCAGGCCTTGGGGCCTTTCTGGCTGTCGGCAGAGACCTCAGCTCCTCTCCACATGGGTGTCTCCTTAGGGAGTCTCACAGCATGGCAGCTGGCTTCCCTGACAGCGAGGGGTCTGAGGGAAAGAGTGTACCAGAGAGCCCTCCAGACGGAAGGCACAGTCTATTTAAAACCTAATCTCAGAAGTAACATCCCATCACATCCTCTGTATTGTGTTCATTTGAATCAAGTCACTAAAGCTAGCCTTTGCACAAGGGGCACGAATCACACAGGGACACTGTCAGTAGGGGAGAGGATCATTAGGGTCATCTGAGGGGGCCCCTCAGATGCCCAGGCTGGGAAATGGGGAGGGGCACGGTCTTGCATGCAGTTGCAGGTGGGGGGGGGGGGAGGGCAAGCCTGGGGCAGTGAGACCATTTAGGAGGTGGCCATCCACGTGGGCAAGGAGAGGCCTTGTCATCAGTAGCTGGGAGCAGTTGAAGTGAGAAGAAAGAGGGCTTAGGTCACCAGGCGGTGCCGATGCCTCCCAGATTATGCGTGTGCACCCAGCCGCAGCAGGCATCATCTTCAGAAACTTGTGATGAGATGCCTGCTGTTTGAAAAAACACCAATGCTTTCTTATTACTTGCTGTTAAGCAGATTGGTTCATGGACTTCAGTGGGTGGAAACCAGCTTCTGCAGACAGGGCTTTGCAGGATCCCTTTGCTGCCAGGAAACAAGTGGGAGCTGCTGGGCCATTACCTCATTTTAAAGCACATGCTCAGGCTGTGGGAGCTCGGCTGTAATCCCTTCAGTTTTATCTCACACATGTTCTCCACCCACACTGTTATTTGGTAGTGAAATGACACATGAAGGTTGCTTGGGTTTGAGGGCAGGCTGAGGGCAGGCTGAACTGTACCAGGCTCTACGGTTCTAGCAGATCCCTCTTGGAGGTCAACGCTGTGATCTTTACTGAGGACATCTGAAGGATGGCTTCTCCTTCCTGACATCTCCCCTTTGTTTGAAGTTTGACCTGAACACCAACCAGTTACTTTAAAGAGTGATGTTTCCACAGAGATTTTGTATTTTGTATTTCAGGTGTGTCGTCAGCAAGCCAACGTAAACAAGATTACCTGCACGTTGGGGAAGTAGATGTGCATAAGTAGTGGGCACAGGGTCATAGGATTGGGGAGGGGGAGGTAGACAGGCCATCACTTGTGAAACCCTGTATGTGGAGAAAAAGTATTTCAGGTTTACTTCACTCTAGTCTTTTCCTAGCATCATTATGTTCAAAGTTAAAAACAAGCATAGAGACCATCCATTAACCCCGAGTGATTCCTGGGAATGCAGCCATCTGGGAGAATGGTAAAGTCATGCTTCTGGAAGGTGTGAACTGGGACCCTGCTTCCCTCCCCCATGAAGGGCTGGCTGCCACCACCCTGGGGCACACCCAGCACAGAGCCTGTATAGCCCTGTACTGTGTTATGCTGCTGACACCAGGTGTTGAAAGTTAAAAATGGAATTTATTCCACATGTTTTAAAATGGTTATTCCTGTTGCTTAATACTTGCACTTAAGGCTGACCTTGAATCATAAGTGAGTGAAAACATGATGCTCTTAGAAAATTTGTATTCAGTAATAGTGTTTGGGAAACAGTCTCATAGTTACATAAAATGATGGAGCAATTGAAAGGGCTAATGTGTATTAAACTTGGAAAAGACCACCTTTTAGTTATCTTGAGATCTTTTTATATCATCTTTACTTTTTATGTATTTTGTTTTCCTTTTTGTGTAACTTGGACACTTGAAGCATTTTATTTTTTAAAAGATACAGGTTTCTATACATGTGAAATCTTTAATATTTGGAAAATTTGTTTTTCTGGTTAATTGGAACTTTCCATATAGCTGAAGGTTAAGCAAAAATCTTTTCTAGAAAATCTTGTGAATCAGTGTTTTTATAGTGTACAAAAAATAATGAAGCCTCTTTAACCCAAAGGTTAGTAATTCTACAGTAGCATCAGCATAAAACTGAAGGACCTTATAGTAGGCAAGATATGGAAACAACCTAAGTGTCAACAGATGATAAAGTGTGTATAATATTCCATTACAAATGGAATTATATAGGGGCACCTGGGTGGCTCAGTCTGTTGAGTGTCCAACTTTGGCTCAGGTCATGATCTCACAGTCTGTGAGTTCGAGCCCCGCGTCGGGCTCTGTGCTGACAGCTCAGAGCCTGGAGCCTGTTTCAGATTCTGGGTCTCCCTCTCTCTCTGACCCTCCTCCGTTCATGCTCTGTCTCTCTCTGTCTCAAAAATAAACGTTAAAAAAAAAAAAACAAATGGAATTATATATATATATATATATATATATATATCATAATGGAATTTTATGTATGTACTATCATTCATATTATGTATAATATATTCATATCATATGTATATTATTCAACCATAAAAAAAAAAAGAAAATCCTGATATTTGCAACAACATGGATGAACCTAGGGATGTTATGCTAAGTGAAATAAGCCAAGCACAGAATGATCAATACTGTATAGTATCACTTATATGTGGACTCTGAAAGTGTTGAACTCATAGAAGCAGAGAGTAGAATGCTGGTTGCCAAGGTCTGGGGGGAGAGGGGAATGGAAGGTGGTGGTCAGAGGACACAGAATTCCAGCCGTGATATCAATACACTCTAGGGAGCTAACGTGCAGCATGGTGACTATCATTATACTGTATCGTATTCTTAAAATTCGCTAAGAGCCTAGATCATATTTTCACCACACACACACACACACACACACACACACACACACACACGATAACTGAGGTGACAGATGTGGTAATTAGCTTGATGGTGGTAGTCATTTCACAATGAGTACATGTATCAAATCATCACATTGTACACCTTAAATATACACAATTTTAATTCGCCAATTATACTTCAGTAAAGCTGGGGGCAAAAACCCTGAAAGACCTTTCCCTTAAATGGGAAAGACTCACTGGGAAATAAATGGTTTCCCTAAAGATTAATCACTAGAGAGCTTTCAGAAATGTTGTATTTTATTATAAATACAGGTTCCTGTTCCCGACTTCAGACATGCTACATTAAACTCTCCAGGGAAGGGGCCCAGGAACAGATACGTTGAAACTTCCCATGTTTTGGGAGCTCAGCCGAGTCCACTTTGCAGACCCCAGACTCCTCTTGTCCATCCTCTGAAAGCAGGCCCAGTCCTGGGCTGCTGGCAGCCCCACCTTCCTACCTGGGGACCCAGGTCCCACCCATCTCCCCGCAGGGAAAGCCTCCCCTCCCACTCTCCTCCTGTCACTCTCAGGATGACCTTTGCCCTCCTCTCAGGGTCAGTTCACGTCCAAATCACAAGCAGAATTCCTCTGTCCCTTTCTGTTCTTCATTACCCTCTGTACCAGCACTTTCACTTGGTCACTCAACATATTGTATTCCAATAGTGTATTATTTGTGTATCTCTTTAAAGATTTTTTTTTTAATTTAAGAGTTTTTTATTTAGGTGAAATTCACATAATATAAAATTCACTGTTTTTAAAGTGAAGAATTCAGGGACATTTCAGCACTATCATAACAATGTACGACCACCTCCGTGTAGTTCCAGAACATTTTCATCAACCTGAAAAGAAAACTCCTTGTATGCTCGGCAGTCACTTCTCACTGCCCTCAGCCCCTGGCAACCACCAATCTGCTTTCCTGGTCTGTGGATTTGCCCATCCTGGTGTTCCATATCATGGAATCGAACAACGTGTGACCTCATGTCTGGCTTCCATCACTCAGGATGTTTTCCGGCTTCATCCACGTTGTATCGTAGATCACATTATCATTTGAGTTGTTTGACAGGAGTTTGCTAGGGTGGCTGTAACAACATTTCACAGACTAGGGGCTTAAACAACAGAGAGCATGGAGGCTACAAGTCCAGATCAGGCTTGGTGTCTCCTGAGGGGTGTCTCCTGGGCTGGCAGACGGCCGCCTTCTCCTAGTGTACTCACATGGCCTTTCCTCTGTGCTCAAGTGTCCCTGGTGTCTGTGTGTCCAGTTTTCCCCTTTTTATAGGGACACCAGTCACACTGGATTAAGGCTCTGAAGACCTCATTTTAACTCAATGACCTGGCTAAAGCACTGTCTCCAAATAGGGTCACGTTCTGAGGTGCTGGGGGTTTAGGGTTTTAACATATGAATTTGGCTGCGGGTTGGGGCAGGTACAGATTCAGCCCATAACAGTCAGTAGATCTTGTTCACTACTTCGTTTTCATACCACTGTCCACTGTAGAGTTCTCTGAGCACATGCCCCACCTTTCTTCTGGACTTTGAGCTTGAGGGCATAGCTCACATTTGTGTCCTCACAGCCGGCCGGTGTCAGCCAGCCCTGGGTGGATGCCCAGTGCCACTGTCCAGACCCAGCGTAGCAAGTGGCCACTTCTCAGGCCCGTATCCTCTTTGCGTTCTCTATCCGCAGTAAGTACACAACACTGGTGTGTCTAGTGAACTAATGATCCTTGCTTCTGACAACAATCCTGTTGTCAGAAGAGGCAGCTTTAAACGAAGTATCTGCTTGGAAACTGTTGTCATTTCTTTCTTTCTGATCAAAACAGGCAAAAGAAATTGGCTAATTGAGAATTCCCAGGACCAGGCAAAAATACTCATTAATTTTCTCCACACATTATGGGGAACAAGTTAAAATGTGTCACCTGTCCTTCAGAAATTTAGTAAGAGCGAAAATAACTGAAATGTAGGGCAGAATGTGACTGGGGCACTAAGATACAAGCAGAGAAGGCTTTGGGACAGATGCAGGGTCTGGGCTGAGATTTTAGGGCTGGGTTGGATTTGAGCAGGAAGGTGTAAGTGTGGTCCAGGTAGCAGTAAAAGGTTAGGATTCGGGGGACGCTAAGCTGGGGAGGGTTTTGGGGAGCAGCAGCAGGGCAGCAAGCTAGAGTTACAGGGTAGGGATGCAAACAGCTAGATGGGACACATGGTGTCTGGACCCCGAACCCTGTCAGGACACAGCCTGCAGCCCTTGAGCTTGGCCTCAGGAAGCTCGGTACGGCTCAGGGGTGAAGGCAGGGGCTAGAGCTCCTGAAAGGAGAGTAATGATCTGGATTGTAGCTGTTTGAAGGTGGGTAAGGGCAGAGGCTGTGGACAGGAGGGTGGCATGCGGCTGCTTTGAGGGGACAGACTTGGAATTGATGCCGGTCAAGGAGAGAGTTGGGAGAAGATCCACCTTGGAGAGGAAAACAGGGAGTCCAGTTTGAGTTAGACTGGATACTGGGGCTGGCACACAGGCAGTGTGCCTGTCCCAGTGGGCTCAGTGGGGGCTGAGGGAAGTGAGCTCATCAGGTGGAGGCCAGAGGGGAAGGTGGATCTCACATCCACACTGCCTGAGTCTGCGTGGGCTGCTGTGACAAAGCACCGCAGACTTAGCAGAAGTCTCTTCCTCATGGTTCTGGAGGACGAAAGTCCAAGATCCAGGCGTGGTGGGGTTGGTTTCTCCTGAGGCCTCTGTCCTTGGTTTATGACTCATTTGTGATATGCAGGCAAGTTTGCGCTCATTTGCGGGCAGTGAGATGGTTATTTAAAGAGAATTTCCTGTTTATTTGACAAAGATCCAGATAATAATGTGAAGTAAATCCTGTTTACACCTTGATTTGTTTGCTGAAAATGTGTAGTAGTAAAAATGAAGTAACTGGAAAAAACAAAACACTTCTCCCTGTGTCCTCACTTGGTCTCTCCTCTGTGCCTGTACGTGTTGATGTCCAAATCTCTTCTTACAAGGACACCAGTCAGACTGGATTAGGGCCCCCCCTAACGACCTCATTTTAATTTAATCACCTCTTTAAAGGGCCTGTCTCCAAATACAGTCACATTCTGAGGTCCTAGAGACTAGGACTTCAACATATGAATTGGGGGGGGGGGAGGGGGCGGGCGCACAGTTCAGGCTGTAATAGCACATATGATTTATCCAAGTAAGGTTATGTAAACTACCCTTGCAATTCAAGATAAATAACCATTTACTTCTGCTTTATTTTTCAGTGTGTCATGGGGCCAGGGCAGGGAATAGGAGCACTTTTTTCTAGGTAGTTAAGAGCCTGAACTCGAGTCAGACCAGCTGGATCCAGATCCCAGCTCTGCTACTTACTAGCTATTTGACTTTGGTCAAGTCAACACTTTTTACTTACACCCTCTGTCTCCACTTCTTCAGGGGTAAGATGGAAATAAAGTTGCCTACTTCATAGGTTTCTGTGATGATTAAATCAGTTCAGATATGTAAAGTGCTTAAAAGTATACCTGAATCTTTGTAAGTTCTGTGTTATGTGCCGGCCGTGATTATTATTCACACCAGATTTGGAGAGGATGGTGATTATGCAAGGAAGTGTTGCTTTTCTTCCAAAACTAAAGTGTATTTGTGAGAATAAAAATCAAGATGTCACCTCCCCTGAACTTAGTTGAATAGAACACCTAGAGTATTTGCTGTCAAGTGTGTGCAACTGGAGGACCACACGGGTGGTGGGCGGGGCTTGTCATTTTATGGAAAAGTTATTTTACAGTGCTTCTGTGTGCATCCAGTAACTCGAACATTATGGAAGAGCCAGTGAGGTGGGCAAGATGGAAGTTTCCTCCCTGTGAGGCTAAGTGAGGTCCCCCAGGGGCTGCCCCCAATCCAGTCCTTTTGAGTCCCACTATGTCACACAGCCCGGAAGAGGACCCCAGGCAGTAAGCCTGTTTCCAGTATTTTCTCAGAGCAGGGAGACTATGGAGAGTGATCTCTTGGGCAGAACTAATATTTTTCTATTTGTTTATTTCATTCAAAATAACACTGCTATGGTCTGAATGTGTGCCCCCCAAATTCATCTGTTGAAATCTAAACCTCCAATGTGATGCTATTTGGATGTAGGGCTTTTTGGAGGTGATTCGGTTGTGAAAGTGGACCCCCCTGATGGAATTAGTGTACTTACAAAGAGACCCCAGAGAACTCCCTTGGCCCTCCTGTCGTGTGAGACCTCAGTAAGAAGATGCCATCCTTGAGCCAGAACGCGGGCCCTCACCAGACACTGAATCTGCCAAGTGCCTTGATCTCGGACTTTTTAGCCTCCAGAACTGTGAGAAGCAAGTGTGTGTTGTTTATTAATCATTCAGTCCATGGTAGTTTTGTTACAGCAACCCAGACTGACTCCAATTGGTTGGGTACACACACACCTGAGGCTCTGTGCTGGGTGCTTTACCTGGGTTATCTTGGGGGATGCCTACCATACCTCTGTGAAGTGCTGCTGTGTGATTGGACAGAGAAGGAAACTGAGGGCCACAGGTTTGGTCATTTGCCAGTGTCACTGCCCAGGCTTGTCTGGTCCCGAAGCCAGTCCCCCCACAGGGCAGCACTTCTGCCCTCTCAGGCCCGGGGTCAAGTATGAAAAGCACCTCTGGGCAGCAGCATAGCTAAGTTCTAAGGGAATATTTATTGCACAGATTTGCTTTTGTTTTGAAGGTAGCAAAAGGGAACCCACTTGGAGAATGCTTGGCCTTTAAAAATCACATTTTGAAATAGGTCCCATGTTTCAGGAGAGCCCTCATTGCTAACACAACCTCTAAAATGGGTCAGAAATGGAAGTAATGGAGCAAAAGGTGGGTCTTACCTCTCACTAACACTCAGGAATAAGCAACTCTCCTGGGCAGTTGGTAACTAATACGGAAATTTTGCTCATATGAGAAAATGAGAACCAAAAGGAAATATAAAACAAAGTTCAGGGAAGTTGAGATAATTAATGGTGAGCTCAAGGAAGTTTAGATCTAATGGTGAGTTAATAAGAAATGTAACTTGAAATACTGAAACAAAGTTTAAAATGTTCCTCCAGGAATTTTAATGTTTACGAGACAGGTGAGTGCAGCCAAGAGCTTACCTATGGGTGCAGAGTCAAAAGTTAGGGAGAAAAGAGGTGTTTCTTGGGACTGGGTAGATGAGACAGTGTGTGAGTGGTGGGTGCTCTGGGGGCATGTGCATGTGATGAAATGATCCCCCACAATCACCAGCCCTGGAGGTGGGGGTGGGGGTACAGCATGTGCTGTCGGAGACATTCTGGACAGCAAAGATTTCTCCCACACGTACGTCAGTCTTTTTGGGACACGTGCCCTAATGCTTTAGAGAAGAGCTGCACTGTATTTTTTAGGACACTGTGTCCCAGGAACACACACATACACACAGAACTCATACAAGAGTCTGGGAGAACAAAGATAGATTATGTGAAGAAATGGAACTATCTATAACAAAAAAACCCAGGCAAGTCACAGGCATCTAATGAGGGCAGGTGATGATGGCAGAGATATGGGTCCTTAACTGAGAGGATCACTAGGTGAAAATAGTAGAAACAGGCATTGTGCCTGAGGCCAAACCTGGTGCTCCACATCCTTATTAAATCTTCTTACGGGCCTGGCTGAGGAAGGGTTTTCACTCACCCAGGAAATGGGTAATCCTGGTGTCCTGGTGGGGCTAGAACTTGAACCCAGGGCAATTCCATCTTGTTTCCAGATGGAGACTTGAGTTAAGCTCCCCTGGGTAAAAGCTAAGAAACGAGAATGTAAAGAGACTTATCAGCGATCTTCATTGAAATTGAGGCAGAGGAATGGATAAATCAGTTTGGCAAAGATAAGGCCTAAAATTTATGGAATCCTAACATACTGCAAAAAAGCAAGTACAGGGGTGCCTGGCTGGCTCAATCAGTGGAGCATGCGACTCTTCATCTCGGGGTTCTGAGTTGTAGAGATTACTTAAAAATAAAAAAATCTTTAAAAAAAAAGCAAGTACAATCAGAGTGGATAAAGGGGACTTTGTACAAATACTGATGTTTGGCAGGCCTTTAAAAAATAAGTTGGCTTTATTGATTTATATGAGATGAAATTCACCTATTTAATATTTGAAGTTCAGTAATTTTTTTTCAGTTCAGTGAATTTTTACAAATGTATATACTCATGTGCTCCCCACTATAAGCAGATACAGAATATTTTCATGAACCCAGAAGGTTGCCTCATGCCCCTGTGCAGTCCATTTCCTCTATTCTCCCAGCCGGAGCAGCCACTGCTGTTTTCTGCCCCTCTGATTTGTGTTTTCCAAAATGTCAGTGGACACTCATCATATGGCATGTAGCCTTTTGCATCTGGCTTCTTTCACTTGGCATATACATTTGAGATTTATCTGTATTATTACATCTATACTCCTCAAATTGTCTATGCATTCTCAGGTTGATGGACATTTGGGTTATTTCCAGCTGTTGCCTACTATGAATAGAACTGCTGTAGACATTCATATATAGGTCTTCATGCAGGATATGAAATTATTCATCTTGAGTATGTTCCCAAGAGTGAGATTGCTAGGTTGTATGATAAACATATCTTTAATTTTTTAAGATTGTTTTCCAAAGTTGCTGCACTCTTTTCCAAAAGCAACGTATAGTTTCAGTTGCCCTACATCTTTGTCAACACTTGGTATCAGTAGTCTTTTCAATTTTACCCATTCTATGATAGTACCTTACTATAGTTTTTATTTGCATTTCTCTAATGATTAATGTCATTAAGCATCTTTTCATGTGCTTATGAGATTCATATGTCAGGAGAGCGTTTAAATCTTTTGCCCAGTTTTAATTGGGCTGTTTTTCTTCTTCCTGATTTTTAAGAGTTCTCTGTATATTCTGGATATAAGTAATTTATCAAATATATTCAGGCATACCTTGTTTTATTGCACATCACTTCATTGCACTTTGCAGATAATTAGGTGTTTTTTTGTTTTTTGTGTGGTTTTTTGTTTTTACAAATTGAATGTTCGTGGCAACCCTGTTCCAAGCAAGTCTACAGTTGCTATTTTTCCAATAGCAGTTGCTCACTTCATGTCTCTGTGTCACATTTTGGTAATTATTGCAATATTTTAATCTTTTCTATTAATATTAAACAGCTGAATCTTGAACAATGGAGGGGGCTAGGGACACCAGCCCCCCTACAAATAGCCCAAAGTATGCATGTAACTTGGACTCCCCAAAAACTTAACTACTAATAGCTTACTGTTGACCAGAAGACTTATTGATAACAAACAGGTGATTAACACATATTTTACATATTATATGTATTACATACTGTATTCTTGCGACAAAGTAAGCTAAAGAAAAAATGTTATTAAGAAAATCATAAAGAAGAGAAAAAGCATTTACAGTACTGTATTTCTCAAAAAGAATTCAATTATAAATGGACCCACAGAGTTCAAACCTGTGTTCAAGGGAGAACTGTATTTGTTATCTGTGATCAGTGGTTACAACTTGCTGAAAGCTCAGGCAGTTAGCATTTTTTTAGTAATAAAGTATTTTTTAAATTAA
This sequence comes from Panthera uncia, assembly GCF_023721935.1. Taxonomy (NCBI): domain Eukaryota; kingdom Metazoa; phylum Chordata; class Mammalia; order Carnivora; family Felidae; genus Panthera; species Panthera uncia. The sequence goes on along the minus strand of NW_026057576.1, from coordinate 68,913,293 downwards.
CATGTGTACAGTTTTTTAGACATAATGCTGTTGCACACTTAATATAAAGCATAGTGTAAACATAACTTTTATATGCACTGGAAAACCAGAAAATTCATTTGACTTGCTTTATTGCAATGTTTGCTATATTGCAGTTATCTGGAACCATACCCGCAGTATCTCCAAGGTCTATCTGTGTGTGTTTTGGAGATGTTTTTCCCAGTCTGAGTTTGCCCTTCCATTTAATCATCAGAGCCTTTTGAGAGCAGGTTTTGATTCTGATGAAGTCCATCTTATCCATGTTCTCTGTTTATTTGTACTTTTTGTGTCCTATCAAAAGCTTTTCTTCTAGAATTGTTACTCTTACAGTTTGCACACATTTTAAGTATATGGAATGAGATGAGTTCTTTTTTTTTTTTTTAATATGGATATCCTGTTTTCCAGTACCTTTTGTTTTAAAGACTGTCCGTTCTTGAATTACCTTGGTACCTTTATCTACTTCTAGACTCTCTATTCTGTTCAACTGATTTTTTTAACCAGTTATTTTTATTGAGATAGAATTCACATACCATAAAATTCACCATATCAAAGTGCATGTAATTCAGTGGTTTTTAGTATATTAACAAGGTTGTACAACCATCACTACTGTCTAATTCTATAACATTCCCATTACTACAGAAAGAAATTCCATTGGTATTTTTTCCAGCTTTGTTGATATAATTGGCATATAAGTTTAAGCATACAGTGTGTTGATCTGATACATTTATTTGTTTTAATGTTTATTATTGAGATAGAGAGCATGCATGCATACATGCGAGTAAGGGGAGGGGTAAAGAGAGGGGGAGACAGATCTGAAGCAGGCTCTGAGCTGACAGTAGAGAGCCCCATGTGGGGCTTGAACTTACGAACCATGAGATCATGACCTGAGCCGAAGCTGAACAACTGACTGAGCCACCCTGGTGCCCCAATCTGATACATTTATATATTGCAATATGATTACCACCATAGTACCAGCTTACATCTCTATCATGTCACATGTTGTTAATTTCTTTTTTTTTAAGTTTTACTTATTTTTACATGTTTATTTATTTTGAGAGGAAGCGCACACGAGGAGGGGGAGAAGCAGAGAGAGGAGAGAGAGAGAATCCCAAGCAGGCTCCACACTGTCAGCACAGAGCCCTATGTGGGGCTCGATCTCACAAACTGCAAGATCATGACCTGAGCCTAATTCAAGAGTCAGACACTTAACCGACTAAGCCACCCAGGCTAATTTTTATTTAAGTAATCTCTAACCCATGAGGGGCTCAAACCCATGACCCTGAGATCAAGAGTTGCATGCTCTACTGACTGAGCCAGCCAAGCATCCCTATTATTTCTTTTTTGTGGTGACATTTAAGATCTCTCCTGTCAAATATATAATATAGTACTGTTAACTGTATTCACAGTGCTGTGCATTAGATCCCAAGAATGTATTCATCTTCTAACTGGAAGTTTGTACCCTTTGATCAACATCTCCCCATTTCACCCAGCCCCAGCACCTGGTAATTGCCATTCTACTCTGTTTCTACAAGTTTGGCTTTCTGTCTTTCTCTGACGTTCATTTAATATGCCCTCAAGGTTGATCCATGTTGTTGCATACAGCAGGGTTTCCTTCTTTTTCATGGATGAGTAGTATTCCATATGTTACATGCACATACAATCTTTTTTATCCATTCATCTGTTGACAGACATTTAGGTTGTTTCTGTATCTTGGCTGTTGCAATTAGTGCGGTGACACAGGAGTGCAGATATCTCTTTGTATATATACCTGTGAGTGGGATTACTGGATCATATAGTAGTTCTGTTTTTAATTTCTCTGTGACCTCATATGATCTACCATACTGTTTTCCATAGCAGCTGTACCAATTTACATTCCCACCAACAGTGCAGAAGGGTTGCCTTTTTTCTAGCCCTTGCCAACCTTTGTTACCTCATCTTTTTGGTGATAGTCATTCTGACAGGTATGAGGTGATACCTCATTGTAGTTTTTTTCTAATGTTTATTTATTTAGAGAGAGCACAGGAGCTGGGAAGGGGCAGAGAGAGAGAGAGAAAATCCCAAGCAGGCTCCATACTGTCAATGTAGAGCACAAGAGTCAGATGCTTAACCAACTGAGCCACCCAGGTGCCCCTCACTGTGGTTTTTATTTGCATTTTTCCGATGTTGAGCACCTTTTTATGTACCTATTGGCCCTTTGTATGTCTTTGGGAAAATGTCTATTCAGTTCCTCTGCCCCTTTTTTAATCAGATTGTTTGTTTTTGTTGTTGTTGTTACTGAGTTGTAGGCGTTTTTTTTTTTTAAATATATTTTGGATATTGACCCTTTATCAGATATATGGTTTGCGAGTATTGTGTCCCATTCCATAGGTTGCCTTTTCATTGCTAATTGTTTCTTTTGCTGTAGAGAACCTTTTTAGTTTGATGTAGTCTCACAGATTTTTGTTTTTGTTGCTGTTGCTTTTGGTGTCATATCTGAAAAATTGTTGACAAGACCAATGTCCAGGAGCTTTTCCCCTGTATTTTCTTGTGAGAATTTAAGTTTCGGGTCTTAATTTAATCTCTAATCCATTTCAAGTTAATTTTTGAAGTGGTGTAAGGTAAGTATTCAATTGTATTTTTCTGCATGTGGCTGTTCAGTTTTCCTGACTCTATTTATTGAAGAGACTGTCCTTTTCCCGTTTTGTATTCTTGGTTCCATGTATAATATTAGTTGACTGTATACACTGGGGTTTATTTCTGGACTGTCAATTCTGTTCCATTGTCAATGTATCTATGTTTATGCCACTACCATACTGTTTTAATTACTGTAGCTTTGTAGTACAGTTTTAAATCATGAAGTGTGATGTCTCCAGCTTTGTTTTACTTTCTCAGGACTGCTTTGTCTATTTAGGGTCTTTTGTGGTCCTGTACAAGTTTTAGGATTGTCTTTTATATTTCTGTCAAAAATGCCATTGAGATTTTGATAGAGATTGCATTGAACCTATATATAGCTTTGGGTAATATGGACATTGTAACAATATTAATTCTTCCAATCCATGAATATGGACTATCTTCCCATTTGTTCATGTCTTCAATTATTTTTAATCAAAGTCTTACAGTTTTCAGTGCACTGATCCCTCACCTCCTTGGTTGAATTTATTCCTAGGAATTTTATTCTTTTTGGTGCTTTTGTGACTGGGATTGTTTCCTTAGTTCTTTTTCAGATATTTTGTCATTATTGTATAGAATACAATTGATTTCTTTGTGTTGATTTTGTATTCTGCAGCTTAACTAAATTTGTTAATTAGCTCTAACAGTTTTTTGGAAGACTCTCTAGAATTTTCTATATACAAGAATGTATAGTTTTCATACAAAGACAGTCTTACTTCTTCCTTTCCAGCATAGATGCCTTTTATGTCTTCATCTAGCCTGACTGCTCTGGCCAGGACTTCTAGTAGTATGTTGAATAAGACTGGTGAGAGTGGGCATCCTTGTCTTTTTCCTAATCTTAGAGGAAAAGCTTTAAGCTTTTCACTATTTTGTTGTCAGCTGTGGGTTTGTCATATATAAACTTTATTATGATGAGGTATGTTCCTTCTGTACCTAGTTTGTTGAGAGTTTCTATCGTGAAAGGATGTTGTGCTTTTGTCAAATGCTTTTTCTGCATCTATCGAGATGATCGTATGATTTTATCTTTCATTCTATTAATGTCATATTTGTCATATTTGTTGACTTGTGTGTGTTGAACCATCTTTGCATCCAGGGATAAATCCCACTTGATTATGGTATATGATCCTTTTAATGTGCTGTTGAGTTTGGTTTGCTAATATTTTGTTAAGAATTTTTGCATCTGTATTCATCCAGAATATGACTCTGTAGTCTTCTTGTGGTGTTGTTATTTGGCTTTGGTATCAGGTTAATGCTGGACTTGTAAAATAAGTTTGGGAGTATTCCCATCTCTTCAAGTTTCTGGCTGAGTTTGAGAAGGATTGGCATTAAGGTGGAATTCAGTGAAACCATGTGGTCCTGGGCTTTTCTTTGTTGGGAGGTTTTTGATCACTGACTTGGTGTCCTTCCTTGTTAATAGTCCGTTCATATATTGTTTCTCCGCCGATCTATCTTAATAAGTTGTATGTTTCTAGGAATCTATCAGTTTTTTGTAGTTGTCCAATTTGTTGGCAGATAATTATTCATAGGGGTCTCCTGTGGTCCTATGTATTCCTGTGGTGTCAACTGTAATGCCTCCTCTTTTTATTCTGATTTTATGTACTTGAGTCTTCTTTTTTTCTTAGTCTAGCTAAAGTTTTGTCAATTTTATCTTAAAATAAACAGCTCTTAGTTTCATTGATGTTTTCTATTTTTCTGGCCTCTATTTATTTCTGCCCTGATCTTTGTTATTCCTTCCTTCTGCAAACTTTAGGCTTAATTTATTCTTCTTTTCCTCCTTCCTGGAAGTCTGTCCTCTACTCTGTTACTATATGTGTTTTAAAAATGTAAAATGCAATTTTATGAAAGTATAACACATCAGAAAAGTGTGGAAATCATATAGCATGATAGGAATCATAATAGGAACACACCGTGTAAACAGCACCCAAATCAAGTGTGCTCATGTCTTTCCTTGGCAGTAACCACTGCCTGACATCTAGCAGCAGAGGTCAGTCTGGCTATTATTCATGTTCTTATAAATACAGTCATACGGTATGTGCTGTTTCTGCCTGACTTCTGTCACTCAGCATTGCTTGTGAGATTCATCCATGTTGTTACATGTAGTTGTCCATTCATTCTCACTGCTGTGGAGTTTTCCACAGTATACCACACTTTATTAGCCTGTTTTAATTACTGTTGAGGGACATTTGGGTAGTATCTGCATTTGAGTTATTATAAATAGTGCTGATCAGAATATGTCAAGCAGTCTTCCACTGGGGTTGCACTAGATAATTTTTTAAAACACAAATCTTACCATGTCACCTCTCAGGCTTAATACCCTTAGTTACCCCATCACATAGGGCTGAGAGTTAGGTCTCTAGTGACCTGGACCCAGCCTCCCTCCTCTGTCTCTTCCCCTATAGTCCTGGCCTCACACTCATGCCCTGACCCCCAGGCATGCCCAGGCTGTCCTCCTGCTCAAACCACCCATTTGTCCCCTAGCCATCCCCTGACTTGTGTCTACCTCTTTCCTGTTTCTCTTCAAAGACTCTGCTGTTCAGATAGTCATTCTCCTTTGGGACCTGTGATGCCCTGCTTCCCCAGGCATGTCTCATTGGCCTCCCCACAGTGTGTCTTATAATCATCTTTTAATGTAAATCTCAGGTGTTTAGTACCTGGGAAAGAGGTACAGTCCACCTGGTCTGCATTGGTCTTGCTCTCACTATGAGACAGGGACCTGCTCTCTAAAGAACTGTCTTTATTCCAAGATTGGAACAGTAGGAGGGAGAGAGAAATTCCTTAACTTAAAAATAGTTGAAATCTTTGTTATAGTGATAGAATGCCAAATTTGCATGAATTTTGAAGGATCAGCTCCTTTGGGCAACTGTGGCCTGGTGGTGTCCTTCCCTCCTTGGGAAGCTGGGGGATGATGCAGAGAGAGGTGGCTCTTTCTGGAGCTCCCCTTCCTTGCCCTCCCCTGCTGCCTCTGTACCATGTCACACTGGACAGCAGAGCCCAGGGGTCCTGGCTGTGGGCACCCACTCAAAGGACTGGTAGAGAGTTGCACAGCTACTTTAAGTAGGGGGCTTCAAGTGGGACTGTCTTTAACCTTTAGTTTGTAGTTTGTGAAGCATCACCTTGGGGGGGGGGCGGATTGCTTTGTCATTTGGGGGAAACTCCTGAGATACCAGATGACATCTGTTACTACCAGCTCTGGCTGGAGTGGGGAGACGGTTTTTCCTCCTGCTGACCACAGGCTGGTTGGTCCCAGGATAGAGGAGGGTGGAGAGGAGAGACACCTTATTTTCTTCTCTTTGTGTTTATACATACAACATGGCTTTTTGTTTGTTTTTCAGTAAGAAAGTCTTTTGGGCAAGGAAAATGACAAAGCTCCTATAAACAAAAAACTAAAATCCTTGGGCTATTTGATTAGGAAAATGAGCAAACCCATGGTAGCTTCCCTGAGTACTTCTGTTTATCATGATTGAAAGAACATTTATAAACCTAAAAAAATATATCCAGTAATGGAAAAACAAAGCTATTGTTCTGTTGTTTTGAAATAAGTTTGAAAAAGTGTTTAAACTAAATATAGCAGTATCTGTTCTTTGATAACCACAAAATAGTAACAACAGAGTTTTACATTCTAACTGGATTTTGCTCTTCCCAGGAACAGACTCTATGTTGGCTTTTAAGTGATTTTTAAAAGCCAAGTTAGACCAGATTGGCTTTTTAGTAATATTTTGAGTCCTGGGATCCATCCGCGAACACTAGCGAGGCCAAAGTGTCATGGACCCTGAGGAAGAATGGTGTGTTCAGCCTCAACGCTACTGACTTCTGTCAGCTGGTCCTAGTGATAATGTAGCTTTTAAAGTGGGATTGAAAAAAACATTGGTGGGGATTTCGTACATGAAAGGATTGGATTCAGTTCAGTGCATTCAGTTCCCTTGAAACCCAACACATTTTTCTAGTAGTTTTGGACCCAAAGAGTTCTGGCTGCCATCAGCAAACAGTGATCAGCTGCGTGTTTAGGCCCCACAGGAATGTGAGTAAATGGATCCACTTTATGTGAAGTATTTAAAAGTATGTTCAGTAACATAGCCTTCATTTCCTCCCCACTTCTTTCTTATAATTCAGTTTTTGCTGCCCTCTCAACTGTTTTAATTGAGTTGAACTGAGGGAATGAGAAAAGCCCGGGAAGGATTTGAATGCTTTGGGGACAGGTAATTAATTAAAACCCGCATTAGGCTTAATATTCTGTGCTTTTCTTTTTAAGAAAGCTTATTTCTTTTTAAGAACTGTTTAAAAACGGAGATCCGTGTGTCACATGTGCACCGGGGGCGGTCCTCCTGGTGCTCCAGCAGGCAGTTACCTTCCCTCTAGGTCTGCATTCCTCCCCCTCGCCTACCTGACTTCCTGTGGGTAGCCAGCACCTTTGCAGAGAATTTAGACAGGATTTAACAATATTCTCAGCAAAGGTAATTCTGAAGGTAGATCTGTTTGTTACCGGAAGAATTAGGTCCTGAATTCCAGAGCCCACTGGGAACGGAGTTCGGCTCATTGCTGATTCACTGTGGGCTGGCAGTGCCAACTGGCAGGGGAGCATGGGGCCGGGAGCACTGGACACACCAGTGGGTGGGAGCCACGTGTGCTGGTGGTTTCCAAGTGATGCTCAGGGCCACTTTGGTGGTCTAGGTCGTGCTCTGGAGCTTTGCAGTTGTATCTGCTGGTCATCTTCCAGAGTCCTTTCGCTAATTCAGTTCTGTCCCATGTCATTCAGAGAGGCCTGTGATCTGCCCCCTGTGGATCCCGGGTCCCAGGGCAGCCGAGCCCAGGGTGCCCACAGGCCCCTCTGACAGTCAGCAGGGGCTTGGCTTTGACCTCTGATTTCCCAGCTCTCTGTCCAGTGCTCCTTCTGGGAGGCTTGTTTCTGTAAAGCCATGAAATACTATATTAAGTAGAGGGAGTGAGGGCTCAGACCTAGCCAGGAACCCTCACCTGCATTCGTAGCAAGTTTATTCACTTTTGGGTAGGCCTGACTTCTAAAGCGTTATCTTAGAGTTGTTTAAACAGGTGTATGTTCTCTTCTTTCTAGAATAGTTTGTTAGCACACTACCTAAAAAAGCATGGCTTTGTATGACATTTTGTAATAGTTCTGTGTTGCTTCTGACTCACATGTAAGTTGCACTTCCAAGCTTCCCATTCTCACCTAGGAAAGCAGATCAGTTGAATAAAAACCATTTTGTTACTACAGACTTAAAATGTTTCTGAAAAAACCTTTCAGTAGTACACTAAAGGATAGTCCTTCCCCTTCTCTCTGCTGCTTGTGGGCCTGAGTTGTCATGGAGGAAAAACAAAGACCTTTGGGGGGATACGAGATGCAAGTTACCTGCCTCTAACCAGACCCACTGGCCCCTTTGCCCTGCCCTGTAGACAGACACTGGGTTGGGACACGGTGCAGATTCTTGGCTCTTTCTCTTGACCCGAGGGCTTGTGCCAGGCGGCATGAACATACCTTGAGCAGCTGCCAGCATGTCGGGGAAGAGCTCCACTCTTCTCTAGCAGGCTTGCAGATATACTCTAACAGGCAGATCATTTGCTGTGTTTCTTAGTAGCCAAGTGTGGGAACCTCCGCTCAGTCAGCAACAGTGGACCGGCCCTGGGTGGGCAAGGATAGCTGGTGGGGCCTGAGTCTGAATCCCAGCAGCTGATTCACTGCTCCCTCAGCCCCAGCTCCTAGGGCTGCTTCACCTTCCGGGAAGAAGTCTTCCGGCCTTGTACTGCATGTTGGGTTCCAGAAAGTGACTAAGGGAGGCCACCACAAATCCTAAATAAAAGACAGGAAGTGTTTGCTGTTGACTGGGGATTGTGGAACATGTTGAACTCAGGTAAGAATATAAACTGATAATCATATAGACTGAGAGGCTGGCAAACTGTGTTCCTTCTGTGATCTCATTTCATCTTTTTCTTTACTTCAGTTTTCTTTGAGATATAATGTATACACAAGAAAATTTACACATTAAGTACGTAGGTGGATGATTCTGACAAACGTATACCTGCCTTCCTACATTCAAAGCAAGTTCTGCTTGGAATGGAGTTTTGCTTCTCCCAGCTGACCTGGTCATAGACATACCATGTTACTTGTGCCCACTGAGTCTCACAGAGTCCCATGCTCCTGTCCCCGAGACTGTGCTCCTGGGGCACCAAGAATGCTGTGTGCCAGTGGGGCTGCGTGGATCTTCTCTGTTCGCTAGCGCTCCCTCAGACTTAAGTTCAAAGATAAAATTATTAGGAATTCCAGGATGGTGGCAGCCTCCGAGTGCTGATTCCATGGTGCCTGGCACCCCGCAGGTCTCCGTAGACACCTGTGGCTGCCTTCTGGGTGAGGATATCAAGGGAGTCCGGTATGGAGTGGTGGCCCAAGCCACCAGCTGCCTGGGCCCTCTGGAGGCCAGAGGCAGTGAGAGAAATGCCTCCTCCCAGAGTTGGGCGAGAGCCTTCGGAGGGCAGGACAGGTGAAGGCAGACACAGCTGCTCTGTCGGCTATAACTGGGCACCTTGTGTAAGTCACTCTGCCTCGGTTTCCCCATCTGTAAAATGGGGAGAAGCTAGAGAGTAAGGAGCTCTCCCATTGAATGTTAACTTGAGAATGTAAAATGAAGTATTTAGCACAGGGCCAGGCACGGAGTAAATGCTGTGAACTCTTGATGGCCAGCATTATTCATACTGTCCCCTCTGAGCCACAGGTGGGCTCTTTGTGAGGACTCTCAGCACCTTCTTCTGGGCATCTCACCGGCTGATGGTACCCAGTGCTCTTCCCACCACCTCCAGCTGGCGGGGCCAGGCCTTTCCAGACCTTTCTGTGCCTCCGGCCAGGAGGCAGCAGCACTGCCACCCTGGCCGTGCCTGGTGTTTGTGGCTGTGGCCCTGGCAGCCCTGGCCGGGCCACTGTCCAGCCTGTTTCCAGAGAGGCCTTTCCCTGACTTGGCATTTGGGGACTTTACAGCTGTTCTTCCCAGACTTTTGAGTGGGCCCAAGGATGTGAGGGCATGGTCACGTCCCCCTCGTTGGTCACTCTGTGTTTAAAGATGGTAAAATAATTGCCTTAAAAGTGGTATGGCATTCAAAATTTTATTTGTAAAAATGTCTGGTATGGCCAAAGAGTGAAAACGCATGGAATGGTTGCTGAGGCAGCATTCAGAGGAACCCGTGTGGCATCAGGGACCATAAAGCGCCTGTTTGTTTCATGGACCCATGAAGGGTCAGAGTTGGAGGGGACAGCTGTGAGTGGAGACCCTCGCTTCTTGATTTCAAAGGCACCGCTGTTTCACCGGCGCTGCTCGGTTAATGTAAGAAAGGTGTTTTGCCATCAACGTTTCCGGGGTATTCGGTGGGGTTGGCGCGGGGTCGGCCGGGCAGGAAGCCCTTGTCGTTGCTGGAAAGAAACTAGCAAGCAGGAGAGTGACAGCATCAAAGCACCCACAGGATGCGGCCGGAGCCCTCCCTGGCGCGTCGCCCACGAGCCACTCAGAGGGGAGAGTGACGTGACCTTCCAGCGCTTGGTGCTCCAGGCCGAGCTCCAGCTTAAAGTTCAAGGCATTTTGTTTTTTCACCTGTTTCCTACAGTTCTGAGAAACTTCTAAAGAATTAATGTGTAACTGTATCAGACACTCAGCGGTTTTCTCAAGGGAAAATAATGTTACAGTCGGGGGAGAAGCAGCCACTTGACTGAGATGCCAGAGTTTTCTATAAAATAAAAACCCTCCTTAGAGCAGGCGCGCACAGCACATGCGCTTCTTACCGAGATCCGGCCACACTTGGTGACACCTGCTAAGGGCGGCTGGTGGCCACGGAAGGACTAGGGTGGCAGCTGGCTTTGCTGAAGTGGGTCCTCATTTGTGACAGGGTGGCCGGGGTCTGCGGGAGCCAATGCTGAAGCGGCTTCATACGGCAGGAGAAGGGGGAGAAGATGGGAGAAGACAGGCCCGACAACCGCATACTTCTCTGGGGCAGGCATTTCTGGAAACAGTGCAGTGCCAAGAGGCAGGGCCGGCTCCTAGGCGCTGAGTTTTGTGCCACCCAAATCCCGCCACTTCACCCACCTTCTCGAACCCTCTTAATTTGACACCAGCCAGTGAACAGTGTTAGCGGCTTGATGAATTATCCAAGAAAACATACAGATTTACTAACGTTTCCCCATTTCATTACATTTTAATCCATGCGGGATGAATATTTTATGGAGGTGCCTTTACTTAAAGGTTGTTTTCATGTTAGAAGCTGGTGCCCATTGAAGTCCCTTTGCCAGTAAGTTTGAGAACAGTTCACCGTTAGCCCTTTGCTTCACCTGGTACGTGTGTTTCTAAATGTGGTCTCAGCCTTTGCGATAGCTGCCGTTTGTAAACTAGCACAATAAACTCTTACTGCAACCCTGCCTTTTACACTCTTACCACCAGGTGGCTAAGAAAAAAATTAAGCAGGAAAAATCCAACAATTATGGGAATGATTCGTAATCACTTTCAATTTCTGCTTCAGCGATGAAATACGAAACTATAGACGGGCTGTGTTTGAAGACTGAAAACTGCTGAGCAAGGGGCAGGCGTTTCCAGCAGCGCCAGGCCAGATGGGCACTTCCACGGGTGGTTTCGTGTTCTGAAATATTGACAATGCTAAAGCAACCAAAATTTGCTGAAGTAGAAGTTTCTGTGCCTGTCCCACCTCCCTACTGACCCCTCACTGTCCACGTCATTCCCAACCAGTTGGTTTGGGACAGGGGTTCAGTTTTGGGCTCCTTGACTCCCAAGTGGAGAGTCCTGAGACCTTAGTGCAGCAGTGGCCTCCCACTCAGTCCTGTATACGCTGGTAATGTTGGCAGAGATGGTGCTTCAGGTCATATAGAATTGGCTCCTGCCACACTGAATAATGTTAGCATCTCGTGTGTCTCTCTCGTTGATATTGTAGGGTAATCCATGTGTGGTGGATGGTGACATAACAGGGTTGAAAAACACTTTTAGACGTCCTCTCATAGACCCCATCTGTTAGCGGAAGGACAGCATAACAAACCGTGACCCCCCCGCCCCAGTCCCTGCCATGGCTCTGTGGCATTTAAAGAGGATGGCCGATCTTATCCCACAAATATGAAACCCCACCAGTGTGCCTGCCTGTGGTGCTCAGCCTCCCCTGTGCATTCCAGTTGGCCCTTCAATTCTCTAATTTATTAACTTTGACAAGTAACCTCTTGGTTGTACATGATTTTATTCACAATTTGTTTTTCTGATTCAAAGTGAACATGAGTGCCTTAATCCTCTAATGGGAATTAATTGCTTGTTTCAGTGCTTAACTCTGATCCTTTCTCAATCCCCACAGGGATGAGTTTCTTCCTGAAGGATCTGTGTTTGTTCAAAACACAATCAGAAAGGTAATGATGTTTTTCTTATGAAAGGAGCCAGAAATGCAAAATGTTAATTTTTTTTTTTTCCTCCCCTTACATAAGTAGTAAAGGATACAAGAGATGAAATGTAGACTACTATAATTTGGTCATTCTAGCTAGCTACATTTTTTCCTAGTAAAGAAGTTTAATTTTTATTGCTAGGTTTTCTTTTATGGGAAAAAGCTATCTTCTGTAGAAGAAAGCTACTGGACTGATTTTCCACAGAGTCGAAGTTAACAACCTGTGGCCTAACCATGATCATTTCTATGTAACAGCACCTTCCCAGGGAGTCTTGGCTCTGAAAACTCATCAACACCCAACCAGTAATTGATATGGCGTGATTCCCTCTCCCATTTATTATGTAGAATATTAATTTTTATTTTTTTAAGAGGCTTCATTGAGAAGAATATAAGCCAGTAGATATTTTTATAAGATCTTAATGAAGGAGGTAGGGTGGAGAACTTCAGAACATTCATTGGGTTCTGAGGCCGGGCACACAATCAGCAGTCACTAGAGATGGGATGAACCCAGGTTTAAAATAACTTTTCCCAAAGACCCACAGCTGCTGAGTGGTAGAGGTGGGGATTTGATTCAGGCCTGTCATTGTGCCACAGTGCATCTCCTTACACTTACCATGCACTGTGTTCTTAAATGTCCATCTGTAGAACACTGAGGCCACCCTACAAGGGTTCAGCCCACACTGCTGTCTGAGCCCACAGGGCTGGCCAGGCCATCAGTGTCCTAGAAGAGGCCTACCCTGGGGGGGATACACCACAGTAAAGCAGAGACAGAGCCACTTCTAAAGGTCACTCTTCAGTTTCCTCTGGAAAAGCCCAGATGGCTCACCTAGAGCTGTTCCTAAACTCTTGCATTTTATCCAAAACTCTAACCAGGCTGAAACATAGTAATGTATGAGCCTCAGGAGGTGGCATTCCCTTCTGCTGTGGCAGTGCTGCCTGGTCCCAGCCTGGATGAATCACACGCATATTCTCAGCTAGCCCTGGCTGGGGTTCGGAGAGGATCTGGTGCATGTACGTAGACTTTTTGCTTTTTGCATGTCCTATTGGCTGTGACCCTCATCGCAGCCCTTGGAGACAGGATGAACCTGTCAAAGAAAAGAAAGGAAAACTAAACCCAAAGCTAGCAAAAGGAAGGAAAAAATAAAATTGACAAACTTGTGTCTAGATTTACTAGGAAGAAAAAAAGATATAAATAAAGTCAGAAATGAAAGAGGGAAAAGTACAACCCATTTAGTAGAGATAAAAAGGATTATAAGAGAACTGTGTGCCAACAAATTGAAACCTGGATGAAATGGCTCATGCCTAGAAACATACCCTATCAGGATAAATTGTGATGAAATAGAAAATCAGAGTAACCAAAAAAGAGATTGAATTACTAATCAAAAACCCCTTAACAGAGACCAGAACCAGATGACTTCACTGATGAATTTTACCAAATCTTCCCAAAAATTGAAGAGGAGGGGACACTTTCAAACTCATTCAATGAAACTCATTCAATAAGGGCAGCATTCTAATCTGATACCAAAACCAGATTAATATCCCTGCTGAAGATTGATGCAAAAATTCTAAACAAAATATTAGGAAACAGAATTAAATGGATTATATACCACCACCAAGTGGAGTTTGTCTCAGGAATGCAAGGGTGGTCCAACATAAGAAAATAACCAATGTAATACACATTAACAGAATGAAGGGGAAAAAGTTGACAAGATTCAATGCCAGTTTGTGGTAAAAACACTTAAACTAGAAACAGAAGGCAACTACCTCAACATAATAAAGGCTGTATATAAAAATCCCCAAACTAACATCATACTCAATGGTGAAAGACTGAAAGGTTTTCCTCTAAGATCAGAAAGCAAGCATCCTTGTCTTGTTCACCACTTCTTTCAGTGTAGTATTATAAGTCCTACCTGAGGGGTGCTTGGGTGGCTCAGTCAGCTGAGCATCTGACTCTTGGTTTCAGCTCAGATTACGATCCCAGGATTGAGCCCTTTGTTGGGCTGAGCGTGGAGTCTGCTTTGGATTCTGTCTCTCTCTGCCCTTCTCCCCACTTTTACGCACTCTCTCATTCTCTCTTAAAAAGAAAAAAAAAATCCTACCTGAAACAATCAGGCAAGTAAAATGCTTAACAAGGAGGTAAAAGGCTTGTACACTGAAAACTACAATACGTTGCTGAAAGTAATTAAAGACAAATAAATGGAAAGACAGCTCGTGTTCATGGATTGGAAGATTAAATATTGTTAGGATGCTCAGACTACCCAGATCTACCAAATCTATAGATTTAATGCAACTGTCATGAAAATTCCCAAAGGTGACTTTTTGCAGAAATAGAAAAATCCATTCTGAAATTCATGAAGAATACCAGGCTACCGCAAATAAGCAGTGTAATCGTGAACAATAACAAAGTTGGAGGTCTCATACTTCCCGACTTCAAAAAACTTACTGCAGAGCTACAGTAATCAAAACAGTATGGTATGGAAGACGGCAGAGTCTACAAATCAATCCTTGCATGTATAGTTAAGTGATTTTTGATGAGGGTCCCAAGACCAATGGGGAAAGTTCAGTCTTTACAACAGTTGAGAAACTGGATATCCATATGTAAGAGAATAAAGCTGGACCCTTACTTTACATCACATACAAAAATTAACTCAAAATGATCAACAACCTAACAGAAGAGCTAAGGCTATAAAACCCTTAGGAGAAAACATTGGGCAAAAGTTTGACATTCCATTTGGTAGTGATTTCTTGGATAGGACACCAAAAATGGTAAAAAAATAAAAAAATAAAAAAATAAATAAAAATAAAAATAGGGGCGCCTGGGTGGCTCAGTCGGCTAAGCGTCTGACTTCACTCAGGTCATGATCTCGCGGTCCGTGAGTTTGAGCCCCGCGTCGGGCTCTGCGCTGACTGCTCAGAGCCTGGAGCCTGCTTCGGATTTGGTGTTCCCTCTCTCTCTTGCCCCTCCCCCGCTCCTGCTCGCTCTCTCTCTCTCTCTGTGTCTCAAAAACAAAATAAAACAAAACAAAAAAAAAAAAAACGTTCAAAAGTAAAAATACATTGGACAACACCAAAATTCAAAACTGTGCATCAAAGATGCAATCAACAGAATGAAAAGGCACCCCCTATGGAATGGGAGAACATATTTGTAAATCATGCATCTGAGGAAAGGTTAATACCCAGAAGATATACAGAACTAGAACTCAATAGTGAAAAACAACCTGATAAAAAAGTGGGCAAAGCACTTGAATAGACATTCCTCCAAAAAAGATACATGAATGACCAATAAGCACATGAAAAGATGCTAAAACATCACTAATTATGGAAATGCAAATCAAAACCACAGTGAGATACCACCTCACACCAGTTAGGATGACCACTATCAAAAAAAGCATCAGAAAACAATGTAACAAGTGCTGTGGAGAAATTGGAGGCCTTGTGCACTGTAGGTAGGAATGCAAAATGGTACAGCTGCTAATAGAATACTATATGGAGGTTCTTCAGAAAATTAAACATAGAATAACCATATGATCTAGCAATCCTATGTGAGTGGCTGCATTATTCACAATAGCCAAGAAGTGGAAGCAACCCAAATGTCTTTTGGTGGATGAATGAACAAATATGGTGTATGCATATGATGGAGTATTATTCGGCCTTAAATAGGAAAGAAATTCTGACATGTGCTGCAACACGGATGAACCTTGAGGACATTATGCTCAGTGAAATTATCCAGCCACAAAGAGATAAACACTATATAATTTCACTTATGTGAGGTACCTAGAGTAGGCCAAACTCATAGAAAGCAGCATGGGGTTGCCAGGGGTGGGAAGACAGGGAAGGGGGAGTTCTTATGTAATGGGTATAGAGTTTCAGTTTTGTAAGATGGAAAGAGTTTTGGAGATGGATGGTGGTGATGGGTGCACAACAGTGTGAATGCACCTAACACTAAACTGTACGCTTAAAAATGGTTAGGATGGTAAATTTTATGCTTTGTGTATTTTACCACAATTTTTAAAAATTTGAAAATAAGAGAAATACAGAGAAGTAATTGATTTATCAAATAAAATTCAGTCAAAACAAAGGGAGGGGAGAGAAAAAGAGTGTAGTATGTCCTTGGCACTGTCACTGCAGAGCCTGAGTCCTGGGCTGTACGTGACAGGGTCACAGTTCCCCTTGGGATCTGGAAGTGCAGAGCCCTGGAGGCATTCAGAGTCCTATAGATGTAGCCCAGTTCCTGGTGCTGCCCCCACAGACTCTGTGCAGGGAGCCTCACCTTGACCACTTTAATTTGCTCATCCCTCAAATGAGGTACCACCACCCGTCTTTAACGGGGTGCTGGGGATCCGGTAAGCTGGGATGGCACGTGGCACTTGGCCCAGGGCCGGTCATCGCAGGGAAGTAATCAGCCCCTGCAGAAGTGCCATCCTCTGCAGCCCTCTGACCACAGTTTCTGTCCTTCCTCCCCTCTCCTCTCCTGGATGAGGCATTTCTTTACTTCCTTTGCAATTGAATCCCTTGAATAATGGAAGCATGACACTTTCTTTGCTCAGAACCTGCTCTGGCATCTTATGGGTCTCATTCCAAAGCCCAGGCTTTCTCCAGTAGGACTGTTCTAAACCTCTTTCCATTCTGCAAGTTCTCAGCCCTGGTGGCACCCGCCCCATCCTGGACAGACAACATCACCTATTTTAAGGAAAGGCCAGGCAACCCGGCACAAACGTCCCTGTGGCCACCCATCTGTCCTTTCTTTTTTTTTTTTTTTTAATTTTTTTTTGTTTGAGAGAGAGTGGGGGAGGGGCAGAGAGAGAGAGAGATACAGAATACGAAGCAGGCTCCTGGCTCTGAGCTGTCAGCCCAGAGCCCTACGCGGGGCTTGAACACACAGACTGTGAGATCATGACCTGAGCTGAAGTCGGATGCTCAACCGACTGAGCCACCCAGGCACCCCCCATCTGTCCTTTCTAAGGCAGGGTCCCCCTCACCACACCCTGGGTGCACTCTTTCCTATTGTCCCTGCTCCACTTTTTTTTTTTTTTTTGGATGCTGCCCATTTACCAACCTGTCTTTCCCTTGACCTTCACAGCAAGCGGAGGAGAGGCGAATATATCTCCTCCTTTATGTGGGGAGGGAAAATAATATGCCCTCTACCCTCATAGGCTCTTGACTGAGACACTCTCTGTAATAAAAGATTAACAGGAGAGGAACACACAAGTTTTGTAACACATATACCTCCTGCATACATGGGGAGACCCAGGAGAACGGAGTACCTCCGCACATGACCCACACCCTCCCCTTAAATACCATTTCCAGCAAAAGGCAAAAGAAGATGTTGGGGCCAGGAAGCCGGCTGTGGGAGGTCTTCAGGCAAAGTACAGTGAACAAGGGCAAGGATGTGCATCTCTTGGTCTTTGCCTTTGGCATCGATAGTTTCTAGAGATGTAGGCATCTTCTGCTTGCTGGTAGAGCTGGGAAGATAATGTATGGAGACACCCCTTATAGATGTAAATGACTCTTATATAAAGGGTAACTTCTATCAGAGTTTCTCCTGTGTTTCTTAAAAACATTCATCCTAAAATAATCCTCATGCCAAAGAGGCATATTTTGGGGTGACCAGCTCTGTTCCCTACAGCGTGCACCCCTGCACTCAACACGAGGCCTCTGGGTACACAGCCTGCATCTCCCTGAGGGCTGTGGTGGCCTTTTCCTGTGGTTGCTTCCCATTCTCCCCCCTGCTCTTGCCTCAGCAGACAGGATTCCCCCTCTATAAGCAGACCTCTCTCTGTCCCCCCAGCCATCACCAGCCCTCTCTGTGCCCATGATTGCTACCTTACTGGCTTTTCTCTTGGCGACCTTAAACACACCCAAGTCAGTGGTGCCATAAACTCTCCTCAGTGCCCCTCTAAGCAAGTGGTTTCCAAACCCCCACCTCCATCCCAGTTCACATTGAGCCTCTGGAAAGATGATGGGGCTGAGGGCCCTGTGAAGTGGCTGGATGGGTGGTGCAGTGAGGGAGACACAAGAGGAACAGGCTCTTCTGTGCCTGCTTTCTCCCTAAAAATCACTCTAGTGGCCCATAAAGACAAGATGGTAGACAGAAAATGACTTAGCAGCCTGGAGAAACCGGAAACCTAAGACCCTGCATAGTAAGAAGCCAGCAAGCAGCTAGCCACCTGGTAGAGCAGAGCAGCAGAGGAACTCTGGACTCATGGGCATGCGAAGACAAGGATCAGAGTAGAAATAGGAGGAGAGGGTGAACGTCCTTATAGGGAGCAGAGACACCAGTCTCCCTGCTTCCTGCAGAGAACAGGTGGGTTACTGTCCAGAGAGGCTTGGTATTGGGGACATCAGGTCCAGCTGAGGGTGGGGTGAGTGGCACCCTGAAAATGGGGATCGAGGGAAAATCTGCATACCTGTAGATCATTATCTGGCACCCCCCAAACCTGTACCCAGATCCCCCACATGAGGCCTGTCGACCATCAGGCTCCCTCCCTAGCACACAGAGCTTTAATTTCCTATACGGTGTCTTGATTCTCAATATGAAAGGCCAACAGCCAAGGATTACTGGCATTTGAAGAAAACATCTAAAGAAACACACCAAAATAGAGGCAAAGCAGGCAAAGATGAAAACAACAAACCAAACGCATGATAATACCTTCCCAAAGATGAGAGATAGTTTTGTGCTGGGAAGGAAATACAATGGCAAAAAATAGACACAAATTCATAAAAGACCTGGAAATTAGTCTATAAAGAAAAATACCTGGGGGGCACCTGGGTGACTCAGTTGGTTAAGCGGCAACTTCAGCTCAGGTCATGGTCTCGCAGTCCATGAGTTCCAGCCTCAAGTAGGGCTCTGTGCTGACAGCTCAGAGCCTGCTTTGGGTTCTGTGTCTCCCTCTCTCTCTGCCCCTCCCCTGCTCATGCTCTCTCTCAAAAATAAAAACCTTTTTAAAAATTTTTGAAAAAAGAAATACCTGGAAAAAAGAAAACTGGGAAATTAATCCAGGAAACACAATACCTGAGTATTAGACGACAAGAAAGAGAACAATAAGGTAGGAATGAGAAGAAAATTCCCCACGATCCAAGATGGTCAGTTTTCAGATGGGAATTCCCGGCACAATAAATGAAAGAAACCCACAAGAAGATACACCATTACCTCAGAATCCAAGGGAAAAAGGAAAGCCTTGAGAGTTTCCAGAGAGGAAAGCTCAAGTCCTGAACAGAGGATGGGGGAGTCCAATAGCACTGGACTTCTCAACAAGAACTTGGGAAATCAGAAAACAAAGAAATGACTTTAAAGTTCTTTAGAAAATTATTTCTAGAATTCTCTAACAAGCCACATTGTTAATTGAGGGTGGGAGAAAATTAGCTTCGGCACAATGAGGGAGTCGATGAAGAAGGGGCCATGGGACCCAGGGGCCAGGCTCCTGCACTGGCTCAGGGGAGCCCTTGGCAGCATGGCGGTACATCCCAGATGGCAGCAGTACCAGATTGCAACAGGATGGGCTCCAGGGGTGATGGCTCCAGGGGAAAATGAGGAGAACCCAGTGGGTGGTGTTAAAAAGAGAAGCAGAGGCCCAAAATGGCTGCACTTAGGCCAAGGCACTAAATCAAGACTTTACACCCAACCTAACTGTCCTTTCAGACTTCCCCAGAAATGTAGTCTGAAGTGGTCGATCAGGAGTTTCCTGATCAGTGCCAATGAAGTGATCTGTCACAGGCCCTGTCCGTAGCCCAGAGAACAGGAAGTAACCCACCTGGTGAGACTGCCTGGCTCCCCTCTAAGGGAAGGTGACCTTGCCCGGAGCAATCCTGTTCTTTTGCTAATAACTTTCTTGCCCCGCCGCCACCGCTGCAGTCCTGTGAAAAGCTTCCATCTGGTACAAGTCCTTGGAGCGCCCCTCCATGTGCCAGATGGGGGCCGCCCAACCTACACATCAAGGCAATGCCATCCTCACACTTCCTGAGTTCAGTGTTTGTTCTTTAACAGTGGTCAAGGCTGAAAGGATTCTTACAGCACTTTCTGAAAATGTGAGGCTGAATTAGTGTCAGAGAAACTTGAGCAAAGGGTGGGGGGGGGGGGGGGGGGGGGGAAGCTGCAAGCAATTTTTAATTCCAAGGAAAACAGAAAAGTTGTCCAAGAAAGGAAGTTAATGATAGTACACTGTGTGCTTTATCTGAGAACAGTGTTTACATAGTTCTGCTGCTGAACTGAGTGTGGGTCTGAGCAAACACTGTGATGGGAGTCCGCTGGACGCAAGGCGGGCATGCGTCCTCAGGGCACCGGTGGCAGTGATGACCACGGCCACCAGGGCACGCGGGACCACCGGCGGTACGACCTCACGGAGCAGCAGGCTGCTGTTTCACTTCTTTTTACAGTCGAGACCAAGAGGTTAGGTGGTTTGCCTGAAGTCACAACCCAGGCAATTGGGTTCTAAAGTCTGTGCTGTAAACCACTGAGCTCACCTGCTTCAGGAAGGTAAGACAAAATGGAAAAATCCAGAAGTAGGCGTGCATGTCATCAACAGTACGCAGATAAATACCTATGCCACAGCTTAAGGCTTAAAAGTTCAGCCTCCAGGGAGTGGGAAAGGGTAGGCACTTTCATCTTTCCCGTAGAACTAGTTCACGGTTACATTACGCACACATATTACTTTTAAAAAAAATTTAATCAAAGAGGAGAAAGCTGGGGCGCCAGTGATGGCGAGAGCAAGTCTCCAGTTTTGAATGGCTTTGTCCACCTGCGCGTTCTTTGATCCTTACCGGCCGATGTGGTTTCCACACTTGCTGCCAGCTCCGAACACTCCAGCGGGAAACAGGACAGGCGGCCCTTCAGGGAGCAGGCCCCTTGGAGAGAAGTTGGGGCGAGGCAGGGCTGGGTGGGTGCTGCTCTGGGCCGGCCCGAGGAAGCTGCTGTGAAGGGGCCTGGAGGTGGGCAGGTGACCCCTGGGGTGGGGGGCGAGGCGAGGCCTCTGTTTTGGAGGAAGACCCTCTGGGCGGAGGCTGCAGGAGGGCGGGAAATGGCTGGACCCGGGGTTGCACTGGGTGGAGCAGTGGACAGAGCCTGCTGGAGGGCAGGATACACACGTGGGGGAGTCGGGGCTGCTCCCAAGTGTCTGGTCTCCGCAGAGACCCGTCCAGTGCGCTCCCGCTGTCCCCACAGTTCGTGCTGACGCTCTCTGTGCCCAGCTGTGCCATCCCCCAGCCCCGGCCACTCTCGGCTCCAGCGTCTACTCCTTCCTCTTCCCTCTGCACCTGTGCTCCAGCTCCCGCCTGATTCACCTCCGTGCTGTCCTCCCTGGCATGACTCCCTCCACACCCCATAGCTCTGCTCTGTCCTTCCCTGTCACCAGGGTCACCAGAACAAGAGCTCTGGGTGCGTCCCCGTCCTGTGCAAGGTGACCCAATGTTGCCAAGTGTTCAGGGTGCACATGCACGGCCAACCTGGTGCTTCTCCCACAGCCGAGCCTTCCTGAGGTTCATCCAAAATCTGTGCATGTCCTGACGTTCCACTGATGACCGAGAGGGACGCAGTGGACAGGAGGGGAGGTCAGCAGGCGTGCTGGTTTGTGGGGGCTGGGCATCCTCCCCAGATACCCTGAAGAGGTCGGGTGAGGCCGAGACCCCCATACCAGGAAGTGGAAGTTCTGTGAGCCAAGTGGGACTTTTCCAAGGACCACCTGATGGGTGTCCAGGGACATCACCCTCCAGCTGTTCGTGGCTGGTGGTGGGCTGCTGCCGGCAGACGGGCACGTCCTCTGTTGTCCTGTGCACGGTGTCTTCCTTCCAGAGCCTGCCGTTATCACACAGCGTTGGGCCAGGAGGGCAGTGAAATGCAGGCTTTGGGGAGGGGCCCAACTTGCCTAACTTCCATTTCTAGTTTTGTTTGAGTCACTTTTACACAAATGACTTCTAGCAATTTATGTAACAATCTGTAGCCCAGACCCAGGTGAGCAGTAAATATTTACCTTCACACAAGAGCCAAGGTTGCTGCGCTGAGTCACAGTGAGTCACAGGGAAGCATCATTACCCTCTAGGACCTTGAAAAGGGACACGGAAGGTGTGATTGTTGAAGTTTTGCTGGGTCACGCTGCCAGGACTGGTGTGTAAATTTAGTACTAGAACCTGAATGACCTCTTGTAGCGGATTCCATGGGCCTATCTTATATGTATGCAGGTACCGTGTATGTATACATATTTATATTCACTTACCAGTATTTGTTCTATAAAGAATATTTATTGTATAATTTGTACAGTCATTTTAAAAAGATTAAAAACTAACTGGTCTAAGAAACAGCGGTTCTGAGGGCTTGATCCCGAGACAGGCTGTCTTCCTCTGACAAGTATGTTCTTAAATGAGTACCTTTTCCCAGAAGGGTGACTATAGAAGGTGGTTGGGTGTTCCTGGCACCTCGGAGCCCAGCACAGGATGGTCGAGAGTAGTGGGCTGTGGGGCTAAGTGGGATTGCGAGCACCCGCTCGCCCAGCAGACCCTGGAACCTTCCCAAAGTCTCCGACCCCAGGCAGGACTGAAAGCCCTTCCCCGGCTCTCTGACACATTCAGTAGGTACCGGTCTGCTTCCCTTCTGTTTTGCAGCTCCTGCGGCCCGCATGGCTCGTGTGTTCATATACGGGACCCTGAAGAGAGGCCAGCCCAACCACAAGGTCCTGCTGGACGGTGCCAATGGCCGAGCGGCCTTCCAAGGCCGGGGCCGCACGGTGGAGCCGTACCCCTTGGTGATCGCCGGCGAACATAACATTCCGTGGCTGCTTAACCTCCCAGGGCAGGGGCGCCGCGTGGCGGGGGAGATCTATGTCGTGGACGAGCAGATGCTCAGCTTCCTGGATGAGTTTGAGGGTTGCCCCGACATGTACCAGCGCACCCCTGTGAGGGTCACGGTCCTCGAGTGGGAGGGCAGGCAGGGCACCCCGGAGGAGATGCCGGCCACCAACGGGACCCTGCAGTGCTTTGTGTACAGCACGGCCTCCTACGCACCTGAGTGGGTCCGCCTCCCGCACCACGACAGTTACGACTCCCGGGGGGAGCATGGCCTTCCCTACAACCCGCGGGAAAACAGGTGAGAAGGGCCAAGGTGGACAGAGCCCTGGTGATCAGTCGGGGACACCAGCCTGGCCTACACTCGCTGAAGGTGGAAGCATGATAATGCCCTTTGAAGCAAGTGTTTGTACACTCAGTGTGTGGGAAAGGGGACGATCTCTTCTTCAGTCACAGCTGCTTCCCGCAGTCTCCTGCACCTGAAGTCTGTCTCTCCAGTAGTGCTTTGTTGCTTTTGTTGCTTAAAGGCGGCCATGGGCTCAAATACATCGGATAAGGAAATTCAGGATTTTAATTCCCCTAAATGACATTTCCAGAATTCATATGTCATACTTTTTCTTTGCTTTGATCTGAAGATAACATTTAAAATGTAGACTTTGTGTTGCAGCTAGATTTTAGCAACCCTGCTGTATTGATTCTAACTTGTAGCAGCAAGAAAAGTAAGTTTTTAAACCGATTTTGATTATCTCGGTATAATAAAAGAAACTCAAGAAAAACACACTGTGTTTTGGGGTAGTTTTAGACTCTATAAAACGTCATTGAGTTTTCAGATCAAGCTTATTAAAGAAGGATTTACTAAAGATGTTCCTGTAAAATTAAACCGGATATTTTAGGAAACCAAATTTAAAAGTGCTGGTACTGTTGTTGGCCTTTTTTTTTTTTTCTTTGCATCTCCTTATTTGGCAGAAGGTTCTTTTCACTGGAACCCAGCAAAGTCCTGAGCACCTACTTGATGGCAGGTGCTGAGCACCGTGACTGCAGACGGAGCTCATGTGAGCCAGGGCCTGGGGCCCCGAGGAGCAGCATTGCGGGGCAGGCCTTTCAAGGAAGAACCGACACATTAGTAATTTGTTCTTCAGGCCTGACAGAAGCTTAGCTTCCAAATACAAACAGCACTTAAAATAATTCTAGCGAGGCACGAAGTACCAATTACTACCCACCTCCATCTGATAATCTGTCAGCGGCGCTTCGAATCCGCGCACGACTCTGCCTCTGCCTCCTTACCAGCGAAGTAGGAAATGGATTCCAAGAATTGCAGAAGCAACTGCATTCGCAGCTGCTGATCCTCAGTGACCTCGTCCTCCGCTGGGAGAGCTCACTCACTCTTCAATTTAATGGTACACTGTGATCGCTAACTGCATCTGGCACAAAAACATCATCATTATTTTTAGCCCTTTTTTCTTAACGGGAAACTTGCTTCACAAAAACACAAAAAGGCAAGGATGGGTATCAGCTGATGGGCTTGTGGCAGCCACACCCACCACTCCCAGGGGAGGGAGCCCCAGCAAAGCCCTGGGGATGTGGGCCGGGCAAGAGGGACCCGGAGAGCGGCTGTCACTAAGGTGCCGCCCCCCCCCCCCCCCCCCCCCCCCCCCCCCCCCCCCCGCCAGCTCATTCGCCTGCCCAATGAGAGCCAAGAGCAGCACAGGAGGGAGCTCCAGACCTCTAGCCCCCTGTGGGTACTGCGCGGGCTCCCGGAATCATGAACGGCCACAAATGGGAGTTAGGTCCTCAACCAGGAAGAAGTAGGTAATCAGAGTATACAGTGGCAAATGATAATTTCATGAAACCGAGGTAAAGAACTGGGGTTTATATAAAATGTTTTAAAGGATCACAATGAAATGCTAGTATTTAAAGTCTACTGGCACAGCCAGTAGCCTCTTATGTACATTGTCTTCATTCAAAAAAAGGGCAAGCTAATATTTAGACAAATGCTCAGTTTTATTGATTTAATTTTGACACTAGGAAATCTCACAGCAGAAGTACAAATCATATGTACAAGTATTTATATCAATAAAAATTTCCATTGGTGATATTTTGGCAGAAATGTTGGTTTTGACTATATGTGGAATAAATATGACCATGTAAAATCTGCTGCACAGGGGTGTTCCTGCAAAATGCTTGACTAAATTGAGTGTGAAAGAATAATAATACAAATGGCTAATTAAATTGGGTGATGACGGAAAGGCTATAAATACTCATTCCAGTTCCACGAGCAGATCTCCTTCTCCAACTGTGTCTCCAGCTTTACAACGCACTGATTTCACCTTGAATTAAAAAAAAAAAAGGAGGCGGGGTAAAAATTATTAAGTAGACCACGAGGGAGATCTCCTCTTCCTTTTCTGGAAACGAGGAGGCAGCCTGGCAGGCTCCGGAGCACAGGTACAACAGTCCTCTCCTGCCGGCAGAGGAAACTGTGAGCATAGGGACATCGTTGCTGGGGGCTGTGACTCGCCACCTTCCCCCGCCCCGGCCTGTCCCCTGCTGTCCTAAAAGCTGCTGGCGCAGGGGGTCTCTGCTGCTGTCTGCCTGGGCCCAGCGCTGGGTGCACCCGGGGGTCTGTGCAGTGTCCTAAAAGCTCAGTGTATTTATGCCGGATGAGCTCTCAACAGCCAGCCCTCCCAGTCTCTTCTACAGCATCAGGTGCTAGAAATGGTCTCTGAGAGCTAACGGTATATACTTGGTTTAGTGTGAAACCCAAAACCAAAAATAACCACACAATTATACACGAGCCAAAACAAACTCCTTAGCCTGAGATCATAAACTTCCTTCTGACGGGAAATGAAATCCTCCAAAGACATGTGGCTGCAGGGATAGTACTGTATGGCCTAATGTGGAACAGGCACTGAGCTCCCACAGCTGTGCCACTGTGCCCTTACATTCTACTGATTCCTCTCAATTTTAATCAAGTTTTGCTTTCCCGAATTTGTGTTCCGATTTAAGATGAGCAGGGAGATACTGGAGTGGAGATGAAGCAGTCTTTTGATTTCTTGGAGGCTCTGCTCAGGCATGGAAACAAACGATGGGCTAGAGCTTCCTGGCCATCTGAGCACCTGGCAAACAGGAAGAACGTCCCGGACGGCGGGTTCGGGGCCCTGGCCTGCGTCCCCACTGCTCCACTGGGAAGCGGAGGGCTAGAGGGGCCTTTTCTCCCTGGAATTCAAGCTCTGGGGCCTTCATGATGTGAACATGTGCAGTGGCCACTTCAAAGGCCTGGTAGGTGCTATTGGCACTGAAGCGGCCGCCCTTTCTGATCTGAAGCCTCCGATGTTTGTATAGCGTGTATCTTTCATGCTGCGATTACTACATGAGGACCGGTTTCCATTGTGAACGTTTTCTCCGGGAGGAAAAATGGCCCTCCAGATAAGAGCTGCCAGTCCCCAGGCTCACCGGGGCCTGCTCCTCTGTGCAGGGGCCTCTGGCCACTCCTGGGCACCCTGCTGGGGAGGGGCAGAAGGAAATGGGATGGGCAGGAAAGACTCCAGCTGAAAGGGGTCAGGCCAGAGTACAAATTCACCCAGAGCCCATCGACACCCTGAAAGCAACTCTGGGCCGCCGATGGCCAGGGATCAGCGAAGTTCCACATGAAACCCAGAAGCCACCGTGAGGCCACGGGGCTCAGAACACACTGACAGACCAGGGCTCCACGCTCCCTCAGGGAGCTAAGACAGCGTTCATTTTTGTGTTAGTACTTCAGTCCAGCAACACGGGCCCTTGGCACGTAACGACATAGACATATTCTGGATCCCCCCAGATAAGGCCAAGTCTTCATCATGCCTGGAAATTTTTTGACACTAATGCAGCATAAATGTTAAATTAACCCTAGGGAGCAAATGCAATGATTTCTACAGGAACAGAAACGATTGTTGGTCCGCTTTTAGAAAAGAAATCAGATGTCGAGAGCAGAATTCCCAAATCATGCGATTCTCCTCTCCCAAACACCACGGAGCCTGGACACAGCCCATGACAGTCTCTTCCAGCCTGACCAGCCAGCTCCAGGCCCAATGACCATAAACTGGGCCTCTGTCCCCCCAGCCAGGCCTACTGTCTGCATATCGGCCTCATTTCTGTTTGGGCTGACAGAGGCTGTATCTCTCTGCAAGTGACACTGTGAGTTGACAGCACCTCTCTGCCAGGGCACCCATGTCCCCAAGGCTTGGTCTCACTTCGCAGGTGTGGCCGCAGGGCAGGATGCCTATAGTCCTCTCCCCTCCCCGCCCCACCCCGCCTCCTCCAGGACACCTGACACTTCCAAACCAAACCCTCCTCAGAAAAGGCTCATTCTGCTACGAGTGGCATCTTTTTAGAAGCAGGGGGAATAATGAAGTTATTATTAAAAGGACTTTTCTTTATTCTTCAAGGAGAAACCACATTTAAGAAGTTTTACTCTTAACAAGTTTCAGGACAAATATAGCACCTTTTCTCCTCCCTAAATCATGCCATCCCACATGTGTGCATGGGGCTTTCAGCTCCTCTTGATCTAACATTGAATTGTTCTCTTTGCGGAGAAATTATCTTGAAGAGTTACATTAATTTTTGCAATCTCTAAAACCATTTCCTGCTGTGTCACCTGAGTCTCAGATAACTAACTGCCTCCAAGACAGATGTAAACATTAAAAATTAAAGAGTCCTTAATTTGAAAGACATGAAGGTGAAGAACAATTGTTCTTGGACTACCTGCACATCGCAAAGACTCTCCACGAGGCAGGGACACACGGATGCAAAGTGAAAAGAGTTCCCAATCTTAATGTCCTGGTGTGCTGGCAGGGGTCACCTCCACGGTCCCTTCCAGGCCTACCCATCCAAGATCCAAGGGTGGAAATTCTGCTTCCTGTCACAGAGCTGGCATGGGCTACTGGGAACTTGGGGACATACCTTGCCAGTTTTCCCAGCTGTCATACTGTTCTGCATTTTCATGGCTTCAATCACACAAATTTCCTGGCCTTCTGCTACCTGGAAGAGCGAACAGAAAAAGGACACACGTTTTAAAATCGTTGTAATTTTGCAACAATGCTCAAGAGTGAAGCCATCAAGAGATTCTTTGTCAAATGCTCTGAAATGTTATCCAAACAGCAGCAACGACCTCTAATACTTCATGTTCCAAGTGCTTCTTGGGGGACAACAGAGAAGGACCATTTTCTCTATCATCATCAAATACTCACTGGAAAAAAATCCCTGATGTTGGAGGATTAGGGGGGCTGGTTGTGGGGTCTCCCCTGGGAATCAGTCTCTGAATCTGCCTTTGCTATAGAGATGTGGCAAAATGGGATGTTTTCCACTTAATGTGACACGTCCAGATTTGGCAAATCTCTACATACAGAGAAATCTGGGGTTTCTGGGGGCTGGGAGGCAGAGGGGAGTGACCGCTGGTGGACACAGCATTTCTTTTAGGGGTGAGGAAAATGCTGTGACGGTTGCACCCCTAACTGTGAAGCCATGACAACCACCAAGTGCATGCTGTAAGGGGCCAAACTGCACTGGATGTGAATTTTATCTCAGGAAAGCTGTGACCAAAAAATAGTGTTCCTGTCTATCGCCTTGGGGGGGGGGGGGGGTGCCGGGAACAGCAGCCAGCCATAGGGACCACGGTCTCAACTTCTGCAGGACATGCCAAGTAACAACCAGGTGGCTCCTGGAAAGTGCCTTCCAGAACAGGGAGGGATTTCTCAAGCTCTGCCCGGTCCTTGCAAGGAGACCGGTAGCTCCCACAGGCACTGGCTGAAGCTTCACCTGCCTTTCGTGGCGGGGCCAGTCCAGGTGGAGCTGGCATGAGCTCCCGGGGCTAAGCCTGGGGCTTCCAGCAGCAGGCAGCTGTGACCAAAGGCCGCTCTGTTTATTCTCTTCGCTGCCCTTGATGGGGAAGCATCAAGGAGCGGGCTGGATTTTTCTCCTCTGAAAAAGGGCCTCCTCCCAGTCTTTGAAATGGTAAAGTTGTTTCCCAGGGCAACTGGCTGGCTCTTCTGGGGTGCTGGTGGGCATCCTGGGGTGGGGCTCCAGGGCACTCACACCACCAAGGTGGCGCTGGCCCAGTGTGGCAGGAGCGCCTGGAGAATGTTCTTTCCTGAAATCCCCAGATGATCTCCGAGCTCCCCCCCACCCCTGCCCCCGGCCCCCTGTGTGGCACAAGCTGTCTCGCTGGCAGTCAGGGCTGCCTGCGCCCCGTGCATTCCTTTCCTCCTCTGATCAGGTGGTGGGCTGCCTTCTCCTGGCACAGAAACCTAGGACAGGGGCTGCCAAAGCTGCGGGGCTGGCACGGAGGAGAGACGCTGAGCTGGGGAGCTGGGCTTTGAAGCTCTGTGCTCACTGCCCGTTTTGCTTCATTTTCTCCTGGCATCTGCATCCCGCGGAGAGCGGAGGATGCGCACGTGAGGGCCGCTCATCGCAGGGCAGGGGGCAGCAGGTGGGCGTTGGCACACGTGCCCCCTCCAGTCGTCGTTCCGGGGCTGTTTTTCTTTTCAGAGGCAGGCGGGGCCCAGCGAGATGGGAGAAGGGCGACTCCCTTGGAGGGGCCCCGCTCACAAGCCCCTGGTGGGCCTGCACCGCGGTCTCCTGGGGGCTGAGGGGCCAGAGCCGGCCTCTCTGCTCGGCGTCCCCGCCTGACGACTGGGCATCCTGGCAAAAGATGCCAGGGGGGATTTCTGGAAATGGATCTGACACCCAACACAACAGAATGTAAATTCTACCCAAACTAACCAGCTCTCCCCTGTCCAGCCCCCCTCCCCCCGCCCCCCCCCTCCCAGGTGCTGGTAGCTCTCTCCTTCACAGCTGGCCTAGTGCCCATGGTGGGGACCTGTGTGAGCTTGCCCCCCTCCCCGGCCTCCCACCGAGCCCTGTGGGCTTCGTGGGGGAGGGCACACCCCGCCCCCCACCCCCCCGTAGCAGGTCTGTTCCCTGTTTGCTGCTCGGCCTGGCTCAGGGTCTGCAGGCCAGACCGAGCGCCCCTCGCTGTTCTTTCCGGGATCTTCAAGTGAAGTCACAATTAATGCAAATATGAAAAAGAAATAAACTCCAGAAGTTTCCAGCGGTCACACCAAGGGGGCAAGACCAACCTGACAAGGATACCATAGAACCTGTGCTAAAGGGCAGCGGAGCCCGGGCCACGACCCGACATGAGCCGGTCACACTGGTGCTTAGACCAGGGCCCGCTGGAGCACGGGGCAAGTTCACAGGATTCTGCTCTCGCCACCCCCGGCCATCCTGCCTGGCTGGCCCCGGGCGCCCAGAGCCTGCGTGATGTGAAAAGAGGTGCCATACAGGTGACTCAAGCAGAGGTCCCCAATCACACTACTCAGAAAAACAAAACCTGGGAGAGGGGGGCAAGTCCCAAAGTAAAAATACTCTTATTAAGTCCCTCTGGCAGTCTGATTAAAAGGACTTCAAAGAAAGCGCCTCGGATTCCAAGGGGCCACTGGCAGCACTGCCTCGAACCCACATCCGGTTCCTCTCCCTCCTGCTTCCCCCCTGGTCCCTTCCCTCCACCTGCCAGTCTGCATCTCTACTTCGGTCCGGGTGGAATGTGAAGTACTCACTTCTCCCTCTCTGTTCACTTAGCAATGGGTTTTCTAGTCTGTTTTCACTCATTCATCCCTGAAAGAGAAAGAAGTCTTGGAAGTTGTCCCTTGAGACCCCACAAAACAGAGAGGTCCGTCTTGGTCAGCAGAATCGAGTCACACGCACACGCGGACGTGTTCTAAATTCACATTATGTCATCCCTCAACGACCCCAACCGGAGGAGCTACGTGGGGTGGATGCCGAGGTCGGGGACCGCGGGCCACGCTGTCAGGGCGCCCCACCCGGGCTTGGCCCGCCGCACCCAAGGGCATCCCAGGGCCCCCCACCCCCACCCCGCGATCTGGGAGCCTCCAGTCCACCGGTGGTGGCTGGCCTGCCCACGGGGCTGACGGCTGACGAGGTCGCGGTGGCGCCGCCCGCATTTCCCCAGGTGCCTGCGAAGCCCAGGCAGGCGCGGCATGGGCCCGGAGCGCTGACGTGGGGAACTTGGCCCCGACGGCTCCACGTGAGCGCGCGGCTCCCGAAGGCTCCGTGCACACACTTCTCTAACACTTTTGTGCATCATCTGATAAAGGCTCACTGATTGTGACAGGAGGTCTCCGACGTTGGGCTTACAAAATGGTCACAAGCCTCGCAAGTCTTTTCGATAAACCTAGTCAGCCTGATGTCCTTCTCCGCTCCCTGTCTAATTGGTGTAAAGTTTGGAGGCCTGAGTCCTGTATCTTTCATCCGGCTTATTGCGTCCTCTCCTTTGACATGGGGTCAAGGTTCACATTCGCATCCGATTATCAGAGCGCAGCGCTCATTAAGCGGGGGCCTGCCTCGCTCCAAAATGAGTAAGCTGGAGAGAAAACTCAGCCCATTTACTCAGCAGATTTTAGCATGTTTAGGAGGCCTGAATGTCACCCGGCAGTGCTCTGCGCTGAAGAGTTTCAGACATCTCCAGCTGATGATTAATTGTGAGTGATGGGAAATAAAATCCAGTAAAGCCAGCTGCTTGCCATGGTCGGCAAAATGACTCTAATGGATATAGGCTGCCAATTTTCCAGTTTTACTGGCAAGTCTTCCAAGTGTAATTAAGGGAAGTTATAAATGATATGGAAATCTATCAAGTTCCATTTATTTTCAGAGGACTCTTTCCCCAGAGACTTTTATCTTCAAGCTTATAGTATGCTTTGTTGTGCTAATGATTTAAACCCCTTCTTATTTCTGATTAAAGCCCCCAATATCCTTCTCCCAAGTTCGCTTCCCTCCTTCCCCAAAGATGAAAAGACACAGACCCTTCTCCAGCACACGTCCCTCTTGGAAAGCACGCGAAGATGGGGACACGTCTGGCAACTTGTATCGTGCTGACTGCGAATGCACGAAGAAGGCTCAAAGAAAAGTGCAGGAAGAGCGCGGGCAGAGAGAGGGGGAAGAAAGACCTCCACCAAACATAAAAGGGAGCCCCCAAAAGTCCAGACTTGAAAGCTGTGCTCGAGGGCAGACATTCATCAGAAGGTGGTGTAGCTCACTAATGTTATTTGATTTGGAATAAAAGCATGAAAATGATGGCAAAGGCCTAAAATTGGAGATGTAAAGGCTGACTGCACAGTATCCCATTTCTCAATTTCATCCTTCAGAGCCACAAAATGGGGGTGATACAGTGCCGGGATGAGGTTTACAGTAACAGCTGTGCTCTTCCCACACAGGGGAGGCCCTTCTAATGGGCGAAGGTCTGTTTGGAACAGACGGGGAGAAACAAAACAAGGTTCCCTATTAAGAGTGTGCAGTCCTATTTCTGATAAAGAAAATGATTACGGGAGTCGGCTTTCCTCTGAGGTGGGTCCTACCCTCTTTTGTCGTCCAGAACCAGGGCTGTTTTAAAGGTGTTATCCTTTAAGTGGAGGAGAGAGGACATAATGTCACGGAGGGTTTTCCCCCTGTAAGCCTCCTCTCCGGCAACTGTAAAGAAGGCCCCGGAAACGGTGCCAGTGGCATATGGCTTTCTACTGTGCTAAACATTCACACAAAAGACAGGTTCATCAGTCATTGTGGTATCTGGATAAAAAATTAGCTCCTGATGGATGGTATTTTGAGCTTACCTGCTGCTAGTACATTACCAGAGAAACACAGGTTTTGAAGCCCACATGACATTAGAAACTGCAGACCATGAAATACGACACGTGCAGGAGCACATAATGTACGCCAGATTATACACAATAATAAATAAGCTATTTAAACCCTCTGCCTAAAATTGGGCCCGCTGCAAGGAACCCTGGGTCACTTCTACGCAGGCCAATTAATGCACAGCATCTGCTGTATAGAAGCAGGGCACGCAGCACTTCCGAATGATTTCAGCAATTAAAAGAAAACTGTTTCCTGCCTGTTCAGACAGCAACTGTTTCAATGCAAGAGTGAGCACCAAATCACTGTGTGCAGCTGAAAAATTAAGTCCCCTTTTTGGGGAAGAGGGGTGGGTGGGAGGACGAATTTTTATGGAAAAGGGAGCCTTCTTTTGTTGTCCTACATTCTGTGTTTTTCTGCCAAATTAGACAGAAGGCTCGGAGGGCTTACCGGCCTGCTGCAGGCTCCCCTTCTGGGCCACCCGAAAGCGCGGATCAATATCAACCCTGCTGACGACTCCACAAAAGTGAAAATCCTTCAATTACATTTTTAAAGGCTGTTCTACTTAGAACACAGGTGCCTGAATGCAATGCATTTTACGGCCCTTAGATCTGAAGAAAGACGCAGTTAACAGCCACAAGAAAAAGGCCTCTCAGATTTGGTTAAAAGGCACTGCTAGAATCTGATTATAATAACTTCCTCTTTCTGAGCTGGTAAGATAGGCTGGTAAATATCCCCTGATATTTCCTGAAGAAGAAATGTGCATTCACATCCCAACATCTTCATGTAAAGAGGGAGGGAGGGAGACCCGGGGAGATGGTCTAGTATTTAAGCAGTGATGGAAGGAACCGTCATCAAATTTACAAAGAAAGAGGAGGCGGGCAAAAGAAATGCCACCAAACCCCTTATCTCCAGTCTAAGGCCTCCAGCAATGGGTTTGTGCTCTAGCCGCCTGCTCACGC
Source organism: Panthera uncia (assembly GCF_023721935.1). Lineage (NCBI taxonomy): Eukaryota > Metazoa > Chordata > Mammalia > Carnivora > Felidae > Panthera > Panthera uncia. Next base: position 68,879,796 of record NW_026057576.1, on the reverse strand, counting down.
AGGAGCAAGGAGAGGTGACACCTCAGCCAAGGCTGCCGGCTGGGGGGACTCCAGGCCCCTGCCTGCGCAACGCTGGCCCCGCTTCCCCCCACCCCCACCCCCGCCCAGAGCTGCCTCCCTGGGTCTGTACAGTGGGCATGGAAGCAGGGAGCAGAGAGGCTCCGGGAGAGAATACAGAGTCATGGCCAAGATAAAAGTCTAGTTTTCCTTAAAATGAAAAACATTTCAAAAAAAAAAAAAAAAACATTTCTCCTTACTGCCTTCTAAGTAGCCAGGAACTGGAGCCAAAGCCCCCAGAGTTAGAGAAGAACTTAACAGTATCTTTAAGGTATCAGTCTGGATCCTCTACCTCTGTGAAATATGCTGTTTTAAAGTCCTCGGTGATTCAGTGTTTTTGGCTTTTTTCTCTTTTTTTTTTTTTAAGCAAAAGGGTGAGAAAAGATCTCGAGAACTGCCATCTTCAAAAATGGTTAAAATGATGATAACATAACCTCTAATCCCAAGTGGATCATTTCTTGAAAAATAAAATCAAATGCCCAACTTGCAGAAGACTCACCTACAATATTTATTGATTGATCTGTAAAATATTTCTCTTATAATTATCATTAAGTTACACTGTGAAAATTCTCAAGTGGTTACCTCCAATAAAAATTTGCCTAAACACTGAAAAGCGAATGTTACCTGGAAAAGATAAGAAGGCCAAATTCAGGGTAGCCATCACTTGAAGAAGACAGGACAGGAATCTGATGAGGGTAGGGAGGGGCCACGGGCAAGTCCACAGTGTGAGCAATGTTTTATGGTTAAGTACAAGTGGAAATACAGGAAAGGTACGCAGAGAGCATGAGTACTTGTATTATTCTCTGTAACTTTATGTTTGTAATATTTTGTAATTTAAAGTTTAGGGGCGCCTGGGTGGCGCAGTCAGTTAAGCGTCCGACTTCAGCCAGGTCACGATCTCGCGGTCCGTGAGTTCGAGCCCCGCGTCAGGCTCTGGGCTGATGGCTCGGAGCCTGGAGCCTGTTTCCGATTCTGTGTCTCCCTCTCTCTCTGCCCCTCCCCCGTTCATGCTCTGTCTCTCTCTGTCCCAAAAATAAATAAAAAACGTTGAAAAAAAAAAAAATTAAAGTTTAGAAATGTTAAGTAATGAATGCATAAATTTATTTATACCTGCTTTAAAATACGATCTGAGGTCTAGGTGAAAAACTGGCATCTTTTCAAGTAAACTGCGATAAAACATGAAAATGTAATTATTGTCGTGATTTCACGAGTGTCCATCAAGATATCCAGAAATTGGAAAATCCATCAGTCGAGCCAGGGCCTCTGCCAGGGAAAGACACCATTATCATTATTATACTGGGCTGTACGGGGCATACAAGTCACTGCCAGATAAACATGTCAGGAAGGCCCATTCCAATGCCATCTAGAATGCCTAAGAGCAAAAGAGGCTCCAAGTCTGTTTCTTCAAGAAATGAAAACTAAAGGTCTCTTGCCAAATTTGACATGCACTTTCCCCAGGATCAGCTGTGGGCTCAGTTCCAGATGGTCTGGGGGCAGAGGGGGGTATGAATGCCACACTCTGAAACGGCGCACCTGTGTCTCATGATCAGTGGCCATCCAACTGCTTGGGAACCTTCCCCCGGAGCCCCTGCAGGAGCATGTGCAAGGAGGAAAAAAATCAGGGCTAACTCTGGGGCCAGCGGCGGGGTGGGGGGGGGACTCCCACTAATGATCACAAATTTTGTCTTCATTGGTGCACGTTAGAGTATATAGTTTTGTGCCCAAGACCCCATGCATGACAACAACAGTCCCAAACACCTACTTCCCCTGCTGCTAAAGGTCAGTGCCCTCACCGAGTATATCTCCCTTGTCTTGGCCCCACAAAAATACCGCCAAGCCTGTCTCACTAATACTGAACAGGGTAAGTGGCAAGAAAAGCAGCAACAGGTACTTGCTGCCAATCTATTACTGGACCTGTTCTCACAAACTAGTAAGTCACAAAGTGGTAATTACCTAAGTGGGGACACAGCCTACCTCTGGTTCAGGTCTCCACTGTTACTGTAATCAAGAAGACGAATATTTCTGATGCAAATCTGAGATGTCTGCTTAACTAGAACCCACCTCAGAAGAAATCTTGATTGATTGCGACAGGAAAGTCTCCCCTTGGGTTGCCTCATTTTCTGCTTTGTTTCTCGTATCAAAGGACTAACAAAACAACTCTGCTCCTTACTGACTTTATGCCATTTCAGCAGCTCTCAGTCTAAAGCTGGCAGGTGCACTCTGCCATTATTATGAGAGAATATGTGTACTTAATACTGTTGTTCGACAACATCCTAAAGATAGACATTTTAAAATTAAAACAAGTTATAAAAACTCCTGGCTTTGATTAAAATGCCGCCAGTGTATGATGGTGCTAAATATACAGGAAAATAGGGATTTCTTCCAACTGAAATGAAAGTCCGTTGCAAAATTATTTTCAGACGGCTGATTACCAAAAAAAACAAAAAACAAAAAACAAAAAAACAAGAAAACAAAAACAAAAACAGACAAAAGCATATGAAAGTCATTCTGCCAACTGTCTTCTGAATTAAATGTGTGTCTCCTGACTTTCCACAATCCGCTTTCTTTCTTTCTTAGTGGTTTGCTGGTATGTGTTTGACTGTTGATTACAACCCCCTCCCACTTGTTCAAAAAGGCTACTCTACCATCATTTGAAAAATGATTTTACTGCCACATTTAATGTTAAATACTATGTAACAGACACTGAAAGGATATTAGAAACTTCTGCCACGTGAACCCAAAAGAACACAGCTTCTGTGCTTTAGGAGGGGAAAGACTTTCCACAGGAAGCTCTCAGAGTGCATTTCTTACTTTTGAGCAGCCACCCCACATCATTTCGCCCTGAGGTTTTTTTTTTTTTTAACTCTGTTAAGATTGTTTGCCTCACAAAACAGATTTATTATTTATTATTTATGTGATGCTTTTGTGGAACACATTATTGCCAGGAGCTCTATTCTAAGATTTCTCAAGTTTTACTTAACCTGAATATAAAAATATCAGATTACTGGAATTCAAACTATAAAAAAATAACATTTCAAAGAAAACGAGAAGAGCTGTAGGCCCCTATTTGTTTCTTACGTCCTTGTTTTCCTTGAAAACACACAGGGATGACTGATTCCATTATCTTTCTACTGATACAAGTGGAACTTTGGCTCAGCTATTGTTATTGCTAAGAACAATACAACATGCCCGTGGCACTAAAACAATTTAAAACCACAAAACTTAAAAGTTACAAGTATTATTTTCTCATAATGGCCTCAAGTAAGCATGTGCCTTTGGTCAAAGGAAAGTTTCTTGTGTTTTAATTACACAAGGCAGATTTAATGATAGAAGCTGCTGTTAAGAGCCCAAGATGAAGCTTCTCACCCTGCATTTGGGGAAGGGAACGGTTTGGGACACTTCTCACAAGTAGTAACTCAAGAGAAAATACTGTTTTACCAAAACACGACGGCACAGAGTAAGAAAGGAAGTTCAGCAAGGACCAAAAGTGGCACCGGAAGCTGGGGCGAAGAATTTAAGAAGGTGTGCACTCTCCCTGACCAGCCTAGGCACACGCGTGCAGAGAGCATTTCTAAGTAAGGGGAACCACACAGAGACTAGAAGCCAATTCACTAGGGGTGCACACCCAGACTTGGACTTTAAAGGACTACATAAAGTAGAGGTCCCATGACCCCACAGTAACATTTTTAACAGTCGGTTCTCAAATTAAACCATTCTTGAATACCCACATTTAATGACTGGTGGTGGTTTTCAATATCTGAGCTATCCCAATGAACCAAGGACTAACCCCACGTTGTTCCAATTTACTAAATGCTTTGCTTTCCCCCATTAGATTATTAGCCAGGACACGGAAAGTATGAAGCCTAAACCCTTCTGGTGTCTGGAGAAGCCAGACCTGGAGAAAGCAGTTGCTGGAAACAAGGAGGCTACATGCTTCCCGGTTCTCTGCCCCAGGAGTGGTGCGGGGGAGGCCAGTGCCAAGGGAGGAGCAAGACCGACCACAGTGTGAGCCCCTCTTGCCCCCCACCCTGCCTCTGGTTTTGATTCAGGTGTTGGAAAAGTAAGGATTTCAGTTACACTTATTTTCTTAAGTGCAAATGTGATTTTATAATTAAAGCCACACAATTAGGACAAGCTCAGGATGGCAGCCTATGTAGCTTCTAGAAAAGGCTTAAGATGAAAAATGGGAAAAAAAGAAAGAACACACCACACTGTTTACTAACCTGCACGTCTAGTTGCTGGAAGATTCCACTGACTGCTCTCATAATGCAGTGAGTGGAGGCATTTTTACAAAATCCAAATAGTATATTTGACACACAAGATTACATTAGTTTCAGGTGTACAACTTAGCGATTCGACGTCTTGGTGTAAGCATTCTTCATGTCAAGGCCAACGAGCTATCATCTTAGGACCCTAACCCTTTAGAATGAAGACCAACGAGGCAAACCCCTCCCCATATTCAACATATAAATGTAATTTTATGTATCACTTCTCCTAAATCCTTAATAAGACAGTCTTAATGAGGGCTTTCTTCCAGGAATGTCAAAGCCTTTAAAGTAAATATAACAATTCATAGCTACTGAGCCTCTCCTATGCCTTTCTAGAAGAGTGCGTAGAGTTCTGTTTCTATATCATCAGGTAAGAGCAACTGCTAAGTCAGTTTTCTGACTTCATTTATCAATTTCAGGGCTCATCATTTAAAGAACAAACTGATCGTTTTCTTTTTTTCCTGATCATTTTTTCTTAATATTCATTTATTATAAATATTTCTCTAGAGGCCAATGCAAGCTACATGAGTTTTTCTCCATGTGATTTTACTAAGTATATTAATAAAGAAATACAGAGGAAGTTCTAATGCACTCTTTACAGGAAAGTATGTAAACTCCTGTGATTTCACTGAGACACACAATGGAGTCACCGCCATACCATCCATTAAAGACTATCATGTTGGGCCATGATTTTCCAGCACATAAATAAAAATGCTAGTATTTAACTGTCCCCTAGAAATCTGGTTACATCTTTGTTTTCTTTTTACAAATTTCTGCTGCAAATCAATAGAGCTCTCTCTCCATGCTCTATGAAAATGCATCCTACCAATCTGTCCATAACATGTTATGGTGACTCTGAACATGTGAGGAAATACTAAGATAGCTTTGATTTGTGCCTTAATGTCACAAGGTCGAGATGAAAAGCTTCAAACTGTGATCCTGAATTATATGTATCAAGTTACGGAAGTGCTCTGTACCGCACAGTTTATGGAATTAGCTTTCCTTAGCCCCAGAAATCATAGAGAGTTCCCCATCAAAGGACTATTGCTTGGTGTCGGTTCTTCAAGGATACTTAAAGCACAGAGAACTAGAAAGCAAATTGAAATTTTAAATAAACTACTTCCAAAATACTGCATTTGCCAATTAACAGAATGACTCTGGCCTTATTTCTATTCCAGTCCCAGGTCTTTGGTAGGGGAGACACTCAGGGATACTGTTACTAACCCAATTCAAATGTGAAGCAGTTGGACAGAGAATGTGCAAAAGCTATTTAGCGGTTTTGTGGGGGTGGTAGGAGTCAAGAAAGAGCTGCACGGAATGTGATCCCGCTTTAGTCCGCCTCATCCCACAGACAGGCTCGGTCCTTACCATGTCTCCAGGCTTGACAGAGACGGTCACCACCACGCCAGGCATCGGGGAGCGTAGAATACTGCTTGTGTCCTCAGCCGCTTTTTCCAGCATAAATTTGTTCAATTCTGCAGCCAGTTTGGTTAATATATGCACCTTGTACTTAAGGGGGTAAAAAAAATGTAAGTGAGTTTAAACGAACTTTTCCTCAAAGGTAGCATTCTTTCAGAATCAGATTTTTAGCTCTGAAATTTAAATGATCACATCTTTGAATTCAATGGTTTTTAATTATTGTACAGATAAACAAAATATAGTCATTTTGTTTCTGGCACATGTTGTGAGCTGGTTATTTAAGAAATTTCTTGAAACGAGAACAACTCCAGTAATTAATTAGTGAGAAATAGCAGTCACCCTGGAAGAGAAACATCTCAAAACTTTTGTAAAGAAAACAGTGAGGATTTTTCCTTATATTCCCTTCACTGCTCACAAACTTATCCCAATTAACACGGATTCTATGAGCTGGCTGGGTCAGCAGGAGGGAGAGGGGTGACTCTGCGGGCACCCGCCAGCAGATGGCAGCAGATTGCTGTCTCAGGCTCCTGTTCCCCGCGAGAGCGGCCGCGCCACCAAGTTAAGACAAAGGGTTTCAGTGTTCGTTTGGGGCAAAATAATATTTAAAATTCAATCTCTTTCTAGAGGCACAGTATGTTATATTCACTACAGAAAAAGTTAGCTCTTCTTTTTGGGCACAACATGGCATAGTCTTTCCAACGTACCAAGATGCTTAGGGTAGATAAAAATGAAATAGAAGGACTATCTTCTACACAGAGAGACAATAATATCAGACTTTAAGCCATTGAGAGAAACATTATGCACAAGCAAGTATTTTTAATGGAACCTTTTGTAGATGGTTCTCAAACAATCCAGCAGGTTCAAGGGAGTTCAGTCAAACAGAACATTTCTAATAAAGAGAGTTTCTGCCTGGCAGGGGAAAATATCCTGGATCTCTATGAACAAATAGAAGAGCCACAGTTTGGTCTACCCAAAAAGAAACAAACTCAGCTGGTTTGAGGAGGGGTTACTCAGTGAGGCTGAAACCAGCACCTGAAGATTTTTGAATTCCTTCGAAATTGCATCTCCCTTGGGTAAGAGAGATACAACACGGAGGCAGCTCCATTTTGTTCGAGAAAAGATGCTGTAACTCAAAGCCGCCTGTGGGCATCATGATGGCAGGGATGCAAAGGCAAAATAGAACTCCCCCTCTAGTTCTGTACAGGCATGGCGGAATTCCTTCTGGGTGCTCTTTGTGGGACTTGTTCTAAAAGGGCAAGGGAGACCCCCAGGAGGAGCACCGATGGCCTAAGTTCCGCTCAGATTTGCCACTGTGACAGGTTGAATAATAACATCTTTTGCATGTTTCTTTACTCCTGAGTGTGTGTTTTGCAATCAAGACATACAAGTGTCTGCCAGTTTCTGAAGGATATGATCCTTAAGTGAAATTACAGTGCAAATAAAAGCTTTTTGCTCCTATTAAAATTCATCTGAGTCCTAAGTGGCAAGGAGAGTGCATTGTGCTGTCAGTCTAATAAACATTCCAGGCAGAGGGACTACTTATCAGAGATGAATTGTACCTCAAAGTCTTTCATTAGACCATGGCGGGGGGGGGGTAGGGGGGTGGACGGAGAAAGAAGGGATAACATAATTGTACCAAATTGCATGGTTTTCGTAGCTGTGCTCTGTCTGCCTTAGAAAAGAAAACCCAACACCCCTAGGAGCAGGAGAGTCCACAGCAAAGTCACTTTTCTAGCTGGCAGCGCCCTCCCCGGCTCCCAACACGTGACTGGTCAGCACTGGGCCCAGCTGTCCAGGTTCAGTGTAGCACACAGATCTAGTTTTTTCCCCTTGTTTTTTGTACCATTTGACTACAAAATGTGAAGTCTAAATTCAGGGAAAGGCTCTTTCTGCACTGTGAACAATATGATTTATCACATTTCACCACAGTGGACAGGCTTAAAACTTAATTTTAGCTATATCACAAACAAGCCTTAATGTAAATAAAGAGCTGAGATCGTACCGAGCTCCATTTCTCCCCCAGAAATTACAAGATCCTGACTAAAACTGGATCCTTTTACTATTTTTATAATTTTCCTATCTTTTGAATTCCTTTCTCTGTAGGACTCCTGCTTTGCTTGGAAAGAGATGTAAAAGAGTCACAAAACTCAGCGCCTTTAGATGCAGTCTTTGTTATTGATGAGATGTTCCTTTTCCTCTTGTATTTGTTTATTGTTCTTAAATCTGTTTGGGGGATAAGCGACTTATTGTAATCACAAGTAAAAAATAACAACGGGGTAAATGCCTCAGGAGAGGCCTCCTTGCAAATAGTTGGCTAAGAAACGACCTTTCTGAATATAAAGAGAGGAGGCAGCAAGAGGTTCTCTTTTTAAGATTACCTTTGATGTGTCCTGACCCCTTCAGCGTGCCCACACAAACACGCCTCTTAAAACAACGTCTTGGCTCGGCAGCCGTGCATCGGACGCGGGGCGCGCTGGCGGGATGGGATCTAAGCGGGTGCAGCATATGGGCCCATCAGAATGAAGTGCCTGGTGAGAGCCATAAAAGCTTTTTGCTGCCCCCAGAAAAGAAGTCGTTTAAGAGTGTACACTACGGCTTTCAAAGCTTCTGATCAAAACTGCTATTTATTGGTTTCTCTGATTCTTACGGGGCTCAGGCAGAGCCAGCCAACGAGCTAAAAGAATTCAGGAAAATGCCCTATGACGCGCAAAGAGTTTGGTTTTTTACGCTAGGCATTTAAATATTCCTAAAGTGTTCCGTGAAACCTCCCTGGAGAGTTGTGCTTTTAAGTTGTTGTTGTTGTGGTTGTTACTGTTTTCAAGCAGATAAACCACAAACTTGAGGTTGTGGGAGTGGGAGTCCAAGATTTTAAAGGTTACTTGATAGGACGGAGAAGTACAATCCTAGAAGAACCCAGAAGGTTCTCACCCTGCAAGGTCACAAGAAACATCTGTGGGGCCTGAACTGGATTCGTTCTGGGTTCTTCGGTAGATGGAACCTCACTGTGGTTTTAGGGAGGTGCTCATAAACCACAAATTATCAAGGTCCGCATGGAGGAACTTAACGCTGAGAACAGGTGCTCTCCGGGGGGTGGCCTGGTCAGCTCAACCCATGTAGGAAGGACAGTGATGGGAGGGAACATTCATGGGAGGTGTTCTCTAATGACCCCAGCCAGAGGCTCTAAGCGAATGAATTTTATGGTGTCTGTAATGTAAAACCATGTCTAACAAAATTTCTCCCAAAAAGTTCAACAAGAAAGAAAGAGAAGGGAATCACACCAGACATAAAGGGTCAGGAAGAAAACTACAAGAGATGGACGCTTAAAAGGAACACAATGGAATTGTTTTTACAATGAACATACGGCTCTCAGGGCTCTCAGCATGGAACCTAATGAAGGGGGAAAAGGTGGGGGCAGAGAGCCATGGTAGTTGGGGGAGAAGCCATACGTGGTCATGGTTTGGGGTGGGGGGCGTATATGCTTTTTGGTCAGGTTGGTTAACAGAAACATCCTGCAAATGGGCAAGCCCACCCGTGCCAGGCACACACACAGCACACGCACACGCACACCACCACGTAAAGCAGCCCTTGCTACGGCTACACTGCACTAGATGGTCACACAAAGTGCCTTGCCGCTGGTGTCTGCGCCTCCTTAGGGAGTTTAAATCCGTGTGCCTCTCTGTACGGCCCTGAGATTTACCAGAGACTTCACCAAGTCACACACCCCGAGTGCTCGCACCTGCAGGCCTTGGAGGCCTATGGGCTCCCAGCAGGATGAATGCTTCCAAGCTGCTTTGCATACTGTCTCAGTTGTGATTTCACCTTAAAGTAGCCCACCTCTGGTTTCCACTCCTATGCCATTCTTCCAAAACGATCAGGACATGTGCAGTTGATGAACTGCTCGTGTTTTCACACGGCAACCGTGGGCCATCTCAGTCAAGGGTAAATGGTGCACTTTGCTGGGAATTATGTTACATCAGTTCCCAAAACATCCTGAAGCACCGGCCATATACTGTATATCAACCCTCACTAAGTAAGGGAGCAGATGCATTTCTTCAGATATAAGGTTCTCCTCTTCAAAGTTTTCACCTTCTGGTCCCAAGGGTCTCCAACATTAAACTGCCTTTTCATTTCCACGGTGTGGCAGTGAGAGCTAACACTCCAACATGCCCCTAAAAATCTACTTTCCTAACTCTGAGCTGGAGAGCAAGTGTCAGTGTTCTTAAAGTGTCAGAAATGACTAGCTGAAAAAAAAAAAAAAAAACTGAAAAAAAAAAAAAAAAAAAGACACATCTTTAAAAACACTGGAGTTTCAGAAAACTAGAAAAAAAAAAAAGCCTCACTAAATATACATTAGAACACTGAGGTACATTTGGAGTCTTAATTCAACGGTTTTTGTTTTGTTTTTTGTTTCCCCCATTCCTGAGTTCTTTGTGGGATCACTATGAACACTGGAGGAAAACCACAGCAAGGGGTCAATGCCGTGCAAAATACAGCAGCATCGGGCCCAGCCAAACCAAACCGACCCTGCAAGAATCTGCAAGAAAAAATCTGCAAGAAACAATACCCCAAACAGAGAGAATCAGAGCCTGTGGCTGCCCTTCTCTGGGAGAGCCCCCCCCCCCCCCCCCCCCCCCCCCCCCCCCCCCCCCCCCCCAACACACACCCCGGGCCAAGAAGGTGAACCGAACAGGCGGCTGTCCCCGAGTCAGTACAGCTGCAACCACCGGAGCAGCCCCTCAGCATAATGCTGTGACAACTCCATCCGCACAGTCTCGAGGTAGCTGTCAATCAGGACGCATCATTTAATCCAACAGCACTCGGAGGACTTTCTCCGACAACCCACATGACAGCATATCTACAGCTCTATTTATATCAGCGCCCGGTTGTGTTTACAATGCTGTGGCAATTAGAAAAGATGCAACAGGCAGCAATATTATGGAGATTTCCAGTTCGCAGTATTGCCCCGTAAAGTGTGATCTTGCTTCGCAGAGTCAGGCTAAATGACAAAAGGCTATTTTCTTCACTCTCCGTGCTCAGACAGCACTTCATTTGCAGCTAGCTATAATTAGATTAATGGTGTAGTGCAGTACAAAGCCGGCCCACTTCACATCAGATAGCATATGAATTAGGACAAACACTTATTTCAATTCCAGGCAGAGAAAGCAATGACTGGGGTATTTAGCATACCCTTTATGGTGGAATGAGATGTTAATTGTGTACCATTACCTCTAAACTGCTTGCTTGTTGTATAAATCACTGTGCTAATTGATGCCGAGATAGAAATGTAGCCACAGGCAAGAAAGCAAAGGAATGAGAGCTGAAGATGTTGGATAAAGGATTATCGAGTAAAACCATATGGAGATGAGGTTCCTTTGAAACCTTTCCTTTCTGCCCAAGAGCACCAGTTCTTAAAAGTACAGAAAAACTCTTGTACTAAGAAAGCAAATTTCATTTTTCACATTCCTCTTTAAAAGCACCCGTTTCTTTTCGAAGTTCCTGTCTGTCAGCAATCTAAATAAGAGGTATGTGGAATTAATCTGAATATACACTTACAAACACAAGGAATGTGCAGTTTTCAAATAGTGAGAACTCCCTATCTGGGTCTTTGGCTCATGGGTTAATAAGGAACACCTGTCAACTACCTGAAGCAGATGTTTCCGACGCATCCACAGGGCAAAAATAAATTCTTTCCCAAGACCTGACCTGGAGTTGTTCTTAATAGACCAAAACCAAACACAAAAATCCGCTGGTTTCGGTGTGGTGTGTTATCTACTCCATTTGCGTAGAAAGAATTATTCAGGATGTGAGTCCAATGGGACAGGCCCATTCTGATCTGCCACTGAAACAATGATTTTACTGACATCTGACTAGGCCAGTTCATGATTTTGTATGAGAGTAAGGAATTAGAAAGGAAATCTTGTTTCTTGTCTGGCCCCCTAAAACTAGCAAAACATAATAAGCAGAAGCACATAGTCATTTAAAAGCTTCAGTCTTGTTGTAAAATGCTACCCTTCTCTTTGTAAAATGTCCTATCAGTGCTCAACAGCTCCTATTAGGGTAAAAACGAGTGTCTCAGAAGTACACACATAGAAACCAAATGCTATACTCAAAAAGTCAAACTGTTGAAGGTCCACAGATAAACATGCTCTTTGGAAGTTTATAGATCAAGCGCATGCACTCCATGTACGTGATCACAATTCTTTTCCTAGCAAAGCAACAGTCAGGTGCAAATTACTGCTGTGCACTTTTTCACAAATCCAGCTGCTTAGTAATTAGCACTGTTATAACAAACTTTTACACAGAGAGCAAATATAGTGGGTCGACTAATAGTTCAAATTCTCAACTTCAGAGTAACAGTTAACATATCTGATTCTCGCAAACACACTTTTGAGAAACGCACGTTTGAGAAACACCGTGTATGGTTTAGCCTTGCGAAATCCAAATATCACATCGACTTGTAAGACAATAAAAGAACGTCCCAAGAAACTGCATCATCTGGATTGAATTATCACCACTGAAACCTGGAGAAAAAAATCCAGAGCTGCTTTGGTGGGGGCAAGTCCACCTTTCACTGGACCATATAGTCTTTATATATCAGGAACACCTGCGTTGCAACCGCCATGTCAAAGAGTTTAAGGTTTAGGTCATTGTGCTAATAAATAAATAACACGTGAGTATATATGCATTACAGTACGCTTAATATAATACTTCAGTAAATACACACATACACAGAGAACAGGTACATGTATATAGAGTAACATCAAGGGTCCCCAAAATGGAAACCAATGCCGACAAAATAGTGTGATCTGTGCTGAAGTAACACCTCCCAAGCGTGTGGCTAGGTGACATAAATGGAAGTGCGCTGAAGAAAAGATCTGGAAAGCAGTGTAAGGGCCTGCCCCCAATCATTAATCACTTGTTTGGACCATTTAAACTAGAGCAGTACAGCCTGAAGCAAAACACCAACACACCCCTCGCTTGCAAGGCTGCGAGGCTGGTGTTAACAGGAGAAAATATATGGTTTCTGATACTGTGACCCCGTTCCCCAGCGTTTGCTACCTTTAATTGAAAAAGGCAGTTACACACAAAGTAAATCATTCAGTGAGGTGAGCTGTTTAATGACACATAATTGATAATGTCAATATGTGGCAGTGACATAATACGCCACTTTCAACACTGGCCCACTTATGGTTATGAATCAATCTATGCTCCAGGTTTTATTCTCTCACTGCTAAGTTGGTTCTCAAACTCCAGGCTTTTGCTGGGCCGATCAATGTGCCACAAGGAGCCACAGTGGCGCAACGATCTCATGAAGGACAGTTTTTGAGGCAAGAATCACAAAAGGAGAGGTGGGAGGTGAATTCCAACAAAGCAAAACAAGAAAAATACGTGAAGCCCACTTCTGCACCGCATCTTTCAAATTCTTGCTAAAAAAGACCAAGTATCCTTAGAGAAAAGAACTAATCTTAAGGCTGATATCAAAGCCTTTGAAGGAATGAGTAAGTTCGTGTGTTTCTCCGGCTCATTCCCAAAAGACAATTTCCTCGGAAGAGAAAAACATGGGGACATCTGTCAATCATGTAAAAATCTAACCTAATTTGTTTTTCCAATTTTGTTTTTCCTCAGAAACACGAGTCCTTCCAATTCTAATATCCTAAGATCAGCAACGCATCTTTTGTCACCATAGCACTGAAAATTAAATTGCAACTTAAACATTAAACCCGGCACTTAACCAATCCTATTTCCTCAGCTGTGTTCCACGGAGTTACCTTCGTTGCAATTTGAATCACTGGTGTCTCAAGATAGAGCCAAAACTGAAGGAAAAGCCACAGAACTACCGTACAGGAAGCCAGCCCGCTCCCAGTTTGCAGGACAGCGCTGGCTGCGGGTCCTCAACGGGTTTCTGGAAGAGCGAGTCAGTGAATGGGGGAACTTCCCTGGTGCCCGGCGCTGTGGGGACGCAGTGTGCAGGTGTGCCAGGATAAAGGGGCCCAGCCTCTGCCTCACCCAGGTGCCCGCAAGCTGTCTAACAAGCAAGTACATATGCCACAAAGGTAATTTGCTGGAATAAGTGGCACTTTCCCATCCACAAAGGCAAGTCCATTGACAATGTTCTGTACAGAACTCACAAAACAGAACACACGCATTCTGTTTGATCAGGAGTCTCTGTGACACATTATGACTATAATGAGTCATTTCTTTCTTTTTCATACAAGAAAAATATTATAGATCTTTGAAAGCCTTGTGCTCAATTATGTAACAATACCAACATCTGTGAACAGTACAGGCTGTTTCTATTCTGTATCCTGAACAGTTTTACGTAATTACGCATTTATGAGGTATTTGGTAAACCAGTAAGAAGGTACCTTTTTAAAGCACTATATAATTTGGGGTACAATGAAGTGTTCTCTTGAAAATCTATAATTAGGGCAGCATCAGCTTACAGAAAAGTACAGGAAGTGTTATAAAAACACAATTATGTAAATAAGCACATAGGTAGGGAAGTGTACCATTTCGCTATGGTCCCTACGCCTCCATTTCCTCCTCTTCTATTTGAATTGTTCTGTGCTCATCTCAAGTTAAAGTAATGTTGTCTACAGGGCACAGAATAAGTGAACTCTGGGGGAAAAAGATAGGGATCTTGGCCTTCCCTGGAAAGTTCTTTAGTCCAGAGATGGAACATCAGAGATCTGGGGAGTGTGCCGATGCCATGGGGCTGTTCAACAGTGCTCTGGGCTTTATATGGATTTTTTTTAATGATACAATGTTCTTACTAGTATGAATTCACTAAAGAAACTCAGAATCTAATAAGGCAAAATGTTAGCTTATATTGGTCAGAAATTTGAAACTAAAATATTTCAAGGCAAAAGCAAACAAAAGTACAGAGGATAATATTGTGGAGTAAACTGTTGGCCAAGAAGATGAAAGCAGAAAACTAAAGAAGGGCACAGTATGCCAGCCACCCCAAAACATGCCCTTTCGCTGAAAGGATTGCTTTGAGCTGAAAGCAATGAGCTCTCTTCCCTCCCCTTCTGGTCTAGAAGCAGGTGTCTTTCTCTCATACACAAGGAAGAGAACTGCTCCAGAGCTACTCTTACGGCCTGAGAAGGCTCTTATCGGCATGAGAAACCACACTAAAAATACCATATTTATCCTATATTTCCTAGTTACCTTCCCACAACTTACTCCCACCCCCAGAAGTCCCAAACCTCCTTTCCTTTGTCCCCACACTATAGTGTCCTTTGTTAAGATAGTATAAACCCCCCACATTCTAAATGTCTTATTTTACATTTCTTTGGGAACTCCCATGTATAAGTGTAACATAATCTATTTTTTTCTTTTGTTAAGCTGCCTTTTGTCAGTTTGATTTGCAAGGCTCCAGGCACTGAAATCTAAGAGGTGAGAAGAAAAAGTTTTCATCTCCTACACAACCCAACAACCCCTGGTCCAAAGTACTGGGAATGATCTTGTCAGGGAGGAAGAAATTTCCTCTGCCATTCAAGGTCCTTCTAGCTGGATTAAGGATCAGGTGGACATAAGATGAACAGAAGATCAAATTTAAAATTGTAGTTACAGGAAATCCACACAGACATGAAATCGCAAACACAGGCAAAATAAGGCATCTCTGTCATGTTGAACACTGAGGAGAAGGGGGTATGGGTCTGGGACCTCAAAGGGAAGGAATGTAACCTTTAGGAAGAATGAGAAAGAATAAATGTTTGGTAAACAAGTGTTTGCTGGGCCACTCAGAAACAACAGAACATGGAGGACTTGGATCAAACAGGCCTTGCTAGCTTCCTCCCTATCTACTGTACCTGGCTCAAGGTGTAACGTAGTCATCTGTGGTGACAGCTCTCTTCCTGGAGCAGGCCCCCTAACTAAATTCTTTTTAGGCAGTTGTGCGGGAGATAAAGAGCTTTTCCTGAATCTGCTGGGTTTTGATTGCTTTTAACTCAAAATTATCTTCATACCAAAGGGCCCATTTTGCTGTGGCCTGCCCTTGGCCTGTGCAATCTATCAGGGGACTGCTTAGCAATTTTATAGTTTAGAATTCTTACATATCTCAGAAGTTTAACCCATGCTACTAAGTGGACTTCTGGCATGTCACATGTTGCACATTATACAGAAGATACAGTATTGAAGACAGACAAGCCCTATAAAGCCATGTGGACAACAGAGGTAAAAGGAGATGTGGCCACCATACTGGAAGCAGAAGAGAGTTCAAAGAAAAAAAAGCACAAGTCTTTGAAGCCAAATGACCTGAATTTTGATATCCCAATAGATTCACCTTTTGGCCAAGTGATCTAACTTCTCAGAACAAATCTCTTCATTTCTAAAATCAAGATAAAACATGGATTAAATGACTGAGAGATTAAACTGAAAAAGTTTTGCAGACTAAGTAGCAAGTGCCTGACAGTAACCACTCACCAAATATGATTTCCTCTTTCCTTCCCAAGTACCTCTGATTGTCAAAGAAAAGACAGTGGTAGTTGTGATTTTTTTAATTGTGTATTGTAAAGCATCATGGAATAGCAAATTCTATTTGTTACAATTCTAGTTCTATGGTTCCACATTAAGGAAATAGACTAAATTTTTCAAAATGACACCTGGCTCTAAGATCAAAGAAAAGAAGTTGGTTCTGATATTAAGAAGGCATCCAGATCGGGCAGTGCAGGATTCTATGGTCATCCTTTCCTTAGATAATGTCATACTCAATTAGTGAAAGAGTATGGTTCATTCATTCAAAAACTATTTATCACGCACATATGGGCAATATGAGAATACAATATAAATAAGAAAAATTGGCTCCTGACCTCAAACACCAGAATCTGGCCAGAGAGAAAAGACATTCATAAATAACACAAATATAAATATAGATGAGGACTATAAATCATGTAATCAATGTGAGGGGAGCTTTTTTATGTTAGCCCCTCTCTTGAAATGAAGTGAAAGGAAAAACAAAACACTTTTTCATACTCAGAATACTCTGGCCACTAACTGTGTGGGCATTTTCCCCACACCAATTCAATTCAGTTCTGACACTGTCTACCTGCAGTTAGTGTCAGACCTCCCAGGTTAAGGGCTCAGTCCCACAAGACTGGCCCCACCTCAGATGCCAATCACAAGTCCAGGCTGTCACCTGTGCTTCTGATGGACCTGCTATAAATAAATTGGAGGCTCCCACAACTCCCTCCTCGGATTTGAAACTTTGTTAGAATGGCTCACAGAACTCAGGAAAATAGTTTGCTTACTAGATTACTCACTTATTACAAAAGAAAACCCCTCAGGAACAGCCAGACTGAAACAATGCAAAGATAAAATATGAGGGAGGGTGCAGAGCATCCATGACCATACCAGGTGTGCCACCCTCCTGGCACGTCAACCCACAACCTCTCCAAACCTCTTCAGTTAAGAGTTTACAGAGGCTTCCTTATGGAATCATGATCCATTAAATCATTGGCTGTTAGTGGTTAGTTTAACTTCCAGCCTCTATTCTCTCCCCAGAGTTTTTTTTTTCTTTTTTTCTTTTTTTTGTGGGGGGGGGGGGGGGGGGGGGTAGGGCTGAAAGTGCCAGAACTCTAATCACCTTCTTGGTTTCCCTGGAAACTAGCAAACCCCCCCCCATCCTTAGAGGCTTTCCAAAAGTCACTCATTAACCTAAGCTCAGGTGTAGCTGGAAGGGGCTTGTTATAAATAACGAAAGATGCTCTCTTTACCTTTATCACTCATTTCACTTAGGAAATTCCAAGGGCTTTAGGAGCTCTATGCCAGGAATAGGACAAAGAACAAACATGTATTTTTTTTTAATTTTTTAAATGTTTATTTAGTTTTGAAAGAGAGACAGAGCATGAGCAGGGGAGGGGCAGAGACAGAGAGAAACACAGAATCTGAAGCAGGCTCTAGGCTCTAGGCTCCAAGCTGTCAGCACAGAGCCCAATGTGGGGCTCAAACCCATGAACCATGAGATCATCACCTGAGCCAAGGCTGGACACTTAACCAACTGAGCCACCCAGGCACCCCCAAACATGTATTTCTTATTACAAATCACAGTATCTCATGAAGTCAAAATTCAGACACCAAAATGCTTGGGCATATTCTCCGAAAAGACACTGGAGGCTGTACTGGGTATTCCAGAATTCATCAAAACACATAGATCTAAGTCTCTCTCTCACGCACATGTAAACACACAACTTATTTTTCACACCTCAGTCTCCTACATTTGGAATTTCCTCTGATAATATTCTTAGCCTAATAATGTGGCCTTCTATTCAATTCTCATGAGCATACTACCTGGAAACTTTGCTGTATCTATGCTAATCTATCATAATCTTGCCCCAGACTTAGGGTCTATGTTCTAAATTCTCAGGGCAGGAGAATTCATATTTGAGGAAATTGAGAGATTTATAAGTGAGAGAGAGAACTGGGGACTGAGTTTGTGAGTGAACTTTGAAAACTCTTATAAAATTTAAGATTTCTTTTATGAAGTGAGCAAGAGTTAAAGACTTGTAAGAGTCCTATAATAAAGAAGTATATAAAACAAGCTAATAATCCCCCCTCCAATCCCACTCCCCTGAAGTCATGAAATAATTTGGATTGTAAATCTACTCATGTAAATCTATAAAAACATAAACATACATATCTATTTTTATAAATGCATCCACTCTGGGTACAATACAACAAGGAAGCTGCCTTATCTAAAAAGGGGGGAATTCGGGCACCTGGGTGGCTCATCTAGGTTTAAGCATCTGACTCTTGATTTTGGCTCCGGTCATGATCTCATGGTTCATGGGATCGAATCCCCCATTAGGCTCTGTGCAGATGGCCAGATGGTGTGGAGCCTGCTTGGGTTTCCCTCTCCCTGCCCCACCCCCCACCCCCACCTCTCTAAATAAATAAATAAATAAATAAATAAATAAACAAACAAACATTTTAATAAAAATAAATAAATACAAAGGGGGAAATCCATGGTATTTTGCCAGTCAGCATCCTTGACTATCAGTTTTTAAACACAGGAAGGAAGTTAGGTTACTTCTTTTTGCATGCTTAGCTCATCTGAAGCAGAGGGAAAATTCCCATATACCCCTGTGTTGTTCCCAACCCCCTTCCATAGTACACAGACTCTGCTATGACAACTCCAGAATGCAGAAAAATAGCCCCAACTGGCCCGGCTGGTCCCTCTTCCCCAGGACTCAGCTCTCTTATTCCTGAGGACTATGAGGCACAGTTGTAAATGTAAGAAGGCGTTGGGTATGCTGCCCCTCAGCTTCTCAGGCCCTTCCTCCCAAGGCTGCACTGACAAACCATGTCTGCCGTCTGCTCTATCCCCCTGTCCTTCACTCAACTTCATTCTCGTTTTCTCTAATTGTCCCCGAGAGCATGACCTGTTATCTGTATGGAGCAGAAAACCAAGCCTGGTTGCAATGACTCCACAATAATGTCCCGGAAGCTGTCCTTCGCTCAAATACTAATATTCATATCAATCAACATAAAGCTCTCTTAACTTTACAAACTGTTAACCACTCAGTGATTTTTCTGAGTCTAGAAGGTCAGAAATGCCAAAAGAAATCACCCGAAGCTTTAGTCATAGAATCTAGGATCATTTCCCTGTGGACTTACTCCTAAGCAAAAGCTGTCTAATCAAATTGAAAAACACCTAACACTTTTACAATTACAGTTAAATAATGTTACACAGCAGTCCACGAAAATAAGTCTAGGAAACACTTCACTTGTGTCCAGAACCCAGAGACCAGGAGGGCTGACTATCAGTTAGTTCTTCCACTGGAATATAAGGTCAGGAAAGAGAGAGCCCCAGGAGGGCTGGGATGGGACCGTGGCTGCTGGGCTGACTCACCCCATGGCATCTACGTTAGTGAATCCACCCTAGATCACAGGCCGGGCCACTGTTTCACAGCCTTAGACTTCCTCAGACTTAGACTGTGCTACAGACTTCCTCTACAGCACAGAATGGGTCATTCTCAGCTAGATGGGTTTGCTTGTCAAGCTCACAAGAAACTGATGTGTGAAAACCATCCTGTAAATTTACAATCAGAAATACATTTGTAAAGGGAAGTAGCACATCCCGCAAGTGTAGTGTGTGTGTGTAGACAAATTATATCCATGGTTGTTTGATACACATGGAATCAGCAGAAGCGGCATCAAGGGGCCTTCAGCAGTGCTCTCCATTAAGACAGCACAAGTAGTGGTTCTCCACCCAGAAGACTCAAAACTCACCCAGAGGGCTGGTTAGAGCAGATTGCTGGGCCCCACCTCCAGGGTTGCTGACTCAGGACTGGGTCGGGGATTGTATTTCTAATAAGTTCCCAAGAGACGCTGAGGTGGCTGATCTGGGACCACCCTTGGAGAAGTGTGGATGTAAGGTACCCTACTCCACTATTGGAGCAGCCTTTTCAGGGGGCCTATCTTAGACCTTCAGGGCTGCTGTAACAGAAAGCATGCATGTGTGGCTTATAAATAACAGACATTTATTTCCACAGTTATAAAGTTTGGGAAGTCTAAGATTAAGGCACTGGCAAATTTTGTGTCTGGTAAGAGCCTGCTCTCTGGTTCACAGACAGCCATCTTTCTGTTGTGTCCTACATGGTAGAAGGGCAAGGGATATCTCTGGGGCCCCTTTTATTTTTTTAAAAATATTTTATATTTAATCACATATTTTCCTTTTGAGCTTTTTAGTTTTTTTCTTTAGAGACAGAGAGAGAACAAGCAGGGGCAGGGCAGAGGGAGGGGGAGACACAGAATCCGAAACAGGCTCCAGGCTCTGAGCTGTCAGCACAAAGCCTGATACGGGGCTTGAACTCACAAACTATGAGATCATGACCTGAGCCAAAGTCGGACGCTTAACCAACTGAGCCATCCAGGAGCCCCTAAAGAATGCGTCTTTGACTCTTGCTCTGGGTAGAAAAATCTTCTGAGTGACATAGTCTTTCTTCATATATGATAATCACTGATAAACCTAAGAAATTATCAGTATGGGGTGCCTGGGTGGCTCAGTCAGTTAAGTGCCTGACTCTTGATTTTGGCTCAGGTCATGACCTCACGGTTTGTGGGATCGAGCCCCATGTCAGGCTCTGTGCTAGTGGCACAGAGCCTGCTCAGGATTCTATCTCTCTCTCTCTTTCTGCCCCTCCCTGCTCATGTGCCTACCCCCTCTCTCTTAAAAATAAACAAACTTAAAAAAAAGAGAGAGAGGAGGTCACAGAAACCTCTGATTTATAGCCAGTCAGTCAGAGTACAAGTAACAATTTGGATTTGCGACTGGTGTCAGCATTCTCTTTCTCCAACCGTGCAAGCTCACAGAGGAGTTCGTCATAAGGGGTCCTGGATAAGAGAGGACCTTTGTCATCTCAGCCTTTGTTGTCTTGTTAGAGCTGGTAGAGTCCCAATCCAGTAGTACCTGCTCAGTGTGACAGCTTAGCAGATCTGTGACTGAGGTGTCTCACATTCTCATGGGAAACCAGGGACACTGTTTAGGCTATACTATTCCTACTGCCTGTGACAATGAAGTCTGCTTTCCAAGGCTAACCCTGGGAGTGAACTTCTGGACTTGTGAGGGCTCCATTTCTTATACTCTCCTGAGGGGACAGCTCTGAGGGGTGTCCATGATTAAGTTATAAAAAGGCTTATTGGTTTGAGTTGTTATTGAGATTAAAATAAGATTCTACTCAACGGCCAGATGATGGATCCTTTGAATTGGACAAACTTCTATATTGTAATGTTTTTTTAATTTTAACTTAATTTTTTTATTTTAGAGAGCGTGTGTGCATGTGGGGGAGAGGAGCGGGGTGGGGAGGGAGAGAGAGAGAGGGAGAATCTTAAGTAGGCTCCGTGCTCAGAGTGGAGCCCAATACAGGGCTTGATCCCACAGCCCTGGGATCATGACCTGACCCGAAATCAAGAGTTGGAGGCTCAACCGACTGAGTCACCCAGGCACCCCAGAGCACCGGGGGTATTATACAGGCTCCTCAAGTAAACACTAAAAGTCAGGTAGTGAATTCAGCAGAAGCACCTGAATGGCCAGCAGACTAGCTCATCTTTCTCTTACAATTCCTTCTACTTTCCAGAGCCCTGAGATCAGGCCCTGCCAGCCGCAGGCCTTCATACACGATGTTCTCTGCAGATATATCCTGGACCCCCAGTGCAAAGAATTCATGTCCCCTGGACAGCAACAGATTTTTTAAGTTATAAAGCTCTTTTGACCTCCATTTTCAGAAGATCTTGCCAAACTTAGGAAGAAATTAGAAAGATTCGTGGCCATTTACAACCCCCTTCACAGAGGAAACAGATGACGAAATTTCTTCTAGGCCTTACTACAAATGATCAGCTGGAAGCCGATGTTTGGGGGCTGATAAAAGCCAAGACTGAATTATGCTTTCAGGAAAGAGAGCACCCAAAGTCCTTTTTAAAACACTTTATATAGACTTTTAAAAGATGTAATGCATTAAACCCTGAAGTTCTAGAACACAGAAATCTTTTAATTCTAATTTTAGTTGGAATGCAAGTCTTCTCCCTGATATAAAGAAGCAAATTGAAGAAAATTTAACTAGATGAGCAGGTCAGTCCCTTGATATTCAAGCTGCAATCTAGTTCTTTGGGGAATTACAAACAACTGTACTGTCTTGGTGATCTCTACAATACCAGAAATGTGGTTTGAGAAGCAATTCAAACCTCCCCTATTCATCTCAAAATACTTCTAGGTGCATACAATTCAGGACATTAGAAACAGGATTGTCTTGCACTTAAAGAAAGGGAAAAAAATGAAAAGTAATCACTCTAGACCTCTGATAGGAGGCAGATATACCCCCAAAACTCCTTGAAGAAAAGTTGGATACTTACTCTGTACCTTGGTGATGTGGATTTTCTACCTCCATCTTCTCTAGGATGTCATATTTTTCTACCTCTGGATGGGTCATCAGGGAAATCATTCAGTATTAAAACTAGTTTAAGTTTGTTGGTTTAATTAACATAGACATGTCTTTAGAGTTATCAACATTCAATAGAATACTTTTATTCTACCCAGGCTTACTAAATA
Organism: Panthera uncia; assembly: GCF_023721935.1. Taxonomy (NCBI): domain Eukaryota; kingdom Metazoa; phylum Chordata; class Mammalia; order Carnivora; family Felidae; genus Panthera; species Panthera uncia. The sequence continues at coordinate 68,857,005 of NW_026057576.1, read as the reverse complement.
TGTTTAATACCTCTTGCAAATTTCAACAGCAAGAAAAACAGCCTAGGATGATGGCTGACTTTGTCTACTGTCTCAAGAAGTTTTTGTGAGTAAACATATGTTGGAATTTACATAGATGTACGTGGGTAAGAGTCTTTAGGTGAACTTCTTCACAATATATTTTATGCTATGTGTACTTAAAAATAGCTTTCAAAACCTTCTAGCTACCTCGAAACTTTCCAGCTTTGCTAAGTTTGGGGAGTTTTCTGGTGTCAACAGTTACTCTCTTGTTAGTTCTTCTTTGACCCCAATGTTGCTGCCTCTGAATGAGATCATACACATCATTTGAAGGGTGAGATTAGAGAAAGAAACATGTTAATACAGACTGAAGGTTTCTCTGGTTCTGTAAGTGACCTTCTGAGGTTGGAGAATACCTCTGGGCTCAAAGTATCTTCTGGAAAGGGGTTCTCTTTAAATGTTTACAGATTATAGATAGGCTGAAACCAGCTATAACCACCCAATATCTGGGCAACTGGGGGAGTATTCATTTGATCTCTTGGTTTATTAAAAACTATGGGGAGGCTAAAAAAAAGTCCTAGAAAAGTTGGCAAGGTAACTTCAAATGGAATGCATATGTTATTACACAAAACTTATTAAGTACAAATCCCTTGAAAAGAAACTTTAATATTAAAGAAATTATAATATATCCCAAGGAGAATTCTAGTCTCAATAAATGACAGCAAATATAAGTACTAGATCACTACTGCCTTTGGTCTGGCATCTGCAAGAGGAAATTATACACTCAACCAGTTTGACTTCTATGTGACTTTCAACCTTTCTACAATCTTGTTAGAATGTGGAGAATCTGGAAACTCCATTCATTTTAAAACTAATTGCCTCAATCTGAAGATGGTCCCAGGAGAAAAGGAGTTGAACTAGAATTGTTTTAGCTCTTTTCCTGGACAGTGGGACTCCATTCTTGCCAAATTTCTTACTTCAATTAAGTTCAGAGCCAGAGGGATTTGAGGATGGGATTCAAATATTGTCCATCTTAAAAAAAAAAAAATCTGTTATTCATTCTCCCCCAATGGCAGAAGCATGATTTAATTGAATATTCCTTCAAACTCTATAGACTCTTAAGTTAGGGACAATTAAATACTAGCACCTCCAGAAAAGTCTCACATAGCCTATGAACCAGAAACATAAAATATTGTTTTCCTTGGCTTCTTCTGTGTCATTTTGAAAACTGTCCTCTGTGAGAGAAAAAGTTTTATTTTTAATATCAAATATATTTAAGATTTATTTCTATAAGGAAGTCTGTCAAAGTTCACATGAGCCCTGGTCTTATTTTTGCCACTCAAGATGATGGGACAGATATGCTCCTTTGTGGCCAAGTGCTCTGTGGAGAAGTGCTTGTCGCAATGAGCATCAGTCCATCTTGGAAACAGCAGCAACCCATGCTCTTTATCATGAGAAGGCATGACATGAAAGGCTGAAACTAACTTTACCAAAGTATTATTCATCCCAACATAAACGTCTGTCTCGAGACACCCTACAGGCTTGCCTGTTACCCTGCCAAATAAAAGAGGTCAAACGGTACCAGAAGGGGAGGAGGAAGCCACGTGGCCTAGAAACAGTGACTCCTGGTCCAGAGGAAAAAAGTAGAAAGAGTTTCTCAAACATTAAAAGCCATCAATATCGGAATCACAAATATTTCACTAATATCTCCTGGGGAACAGACTGATATGCCATTCTCTCTGCCCAATACTCCAGTGGAATGAAACTATCTCCCAGGTCAATAAGCTCCAGTATGGGAACACTGTTGCTGACAAAGGAAAAAATCTTAGTTTCTAGGCCTATTTTTAGTAACAGCAAAGGCTGTTGGTATTTTAGAAAAGGTAAAGCAGTTCCATGCTAAGCAATGGAAGGAAACAGTGTCCTAGGCATGGATTGCACACCTGTGATTTCTACCTATAACAGGTGGAAAGGCCTCCACCTGTCAACCCAACTCATAGTTTTCCACCACAGTATGAACTGACAGCAGTGATTTTGCCCGCCAGGCTAATACAAATCTTGTCTGCTGTCATTGCCAAGCTCTCAGAACCAGAGAACTGAGTCAGTACCTTGTTCAAAAACAAAATGGACAAAGGGGGCGCCAAGGTGGCTCCATCAGTTAAGCATCCAACTCTTGATTTTGGCTCAGGTCATGATCTCACAGTTCGTGGGATGGAGTCCCGTGTTGGACTTTGTGCTGATAGTACGGAGCCTGCTTAGGATTCTCTCTCTCCCTCTATCTTTGCCCCTCTCCCACTCACATTCTTTCTCTGTCAAAATAAATAAAGAAATATTTTTTTAAATTGGACAAGGTTTGAGGGCAGAATACAAAATCTTTCTCTACTATAAAAAAATCTGCTAACATAATACTGCTGAGTCCTTAAACTGCTTGTATTCTAGAAATATCACTTCAAAACAGTTCAATGGGAGGAGTTGATTTTTAAACATACTTAAAGAATATACTTGGTAGAGGGGCCTGGGTGGCTCAGTTGGTTAAGTGTCCAACTATTGATTTCAGCTCAGGTCATGATCTCATGATTTATGGGATTGAGCCCTGCACTGGGCTCTGTGTTGACAGCACAGAGTCTGCTTGGGATTCTCTCTCTCCCTCACACCTCCCTCTCTCCCCTCTTGTGTTCTCTCTCTGCCTCAAAAATAAACATTTTTTAAAAAGAATACACTTGGTAGTAGAATACTATTCAACCATAAAAAGGAACAAAAAACAGGAAACTGACACTTGCTACAACAGGTGAACCACAAAAAAATATTATGCTAAGTGAAGGAGGCCAATCACAAAAAGTTATATAATCTATGATTCCAATTATACAAAACATAAGAACAGGAAAATCCAGGCGCAGAGAGCTGACTAGTGGCTGCTGCAGGCTGGGGAGAGAGGGGTATGAGTGATGGCTAAGAGGTACAGAGTTGCTTTTTGCGTTGGAACTAGAGAGAGGCCACAGCCCTGCAAATGTACTAAATGCCACAGAATAGTATATTTAAAAATAATTAATGGCAAATTTTATGTTACATAAATTTTGACTCAATTAAAAGAATACGGTTGGCCACATGAATGTAGTAAAGCATTCACATTAAGGCTCTTTAGTTAGAAATACTGGATTATGCTACCTGATTTGGGGCTGGCACTGATACACACATCGATGTGATGACCTCCATTAGTTAGGGATCATAGTGTCTGGTACACAGAAGATAGTCAAAATTGTGGATGAAAAGTAAAAAGAATCTATGATCATTTTGGCCAAGCTCTGCATACCTCTACCCGAGCAAGAGGAGGCAAAAAGCAGATAGTTATGAAAAGTTCCAATGCTGAAGAATGAAATTCTCTGTGCCTCAGAACTAGTAATTTCTTAGAAATTTATAGGGTCTTGAAAACCTCAAGGAATTCTTCTGAACATGTATTTTTGCCCAGACATCATTAAAGCTCAGACAGAGGTTCATAATCCTTTTCTCACTCACAGCATCGCTAATGTCCACTTTCCAAAGATGACCTCACTTCTAGAACAAAGGAGATGTCTTGACACGAATTTAATTTGGAGACTCTTGGAGAATTATAGCAGTTTCTTGACAGGAGACTGGAAAAGTCCTGGGCAGTCCAAATGTATTTGCTACCTCATACTTGGGTAAGTTAGCAACATTTGCCACAAAAATAAAAATTTCAAATTGGCTGAGTGTCAAAGAGCATAGAGAGCCTACACCCATTCACCACTCCACAATTTTAACTTCTTACTCAAGCCAAAGAGTAGCAGGCTTCTCGGCTATATATTGCAAAGCCAGATTCAGGTTGATTTTTGTTTTATTTGCATCATTTTTCCTATTTTTATTTTCAATAATTTTTATGCTGGAAAAGATGAGACAAAAAAGTGACATGAGCTTTTTGCAAAGATAATTACCTTCTTGAGAAAGAAATCAATTTCCAGTGGAATAAATTGCATCCCACTGATGATGTAACTTGTACAACTATCAAATACTGTGATTTTCCCTCTAATGCCCACATTTCTGCTACTTTTGGCTCTGTGAATTAGGGAAGAGAGGACTGTAGAATTCAGAGACAAAAAAGACCCCACAATTCCTGAGAGAGAGCAGGACCTTCACTTCTAGCTTCCCATGAGACCTCACACACTCAGATTTCCATCTGAGGATTCCATGATTGGAGAACTCAATCTCAGAACTCAAGATGCCAACCACTGCAGTTTCCTAAACATATCATGCTATTTCATGGCTCTATGGCTGTGTTCATGGTATTGTAGCCTTCTAGAATATCCTCCCCAGATTCCTTTGGCTGGCTGATTCAACAATCATTCCCTAAGTCACCGCTGAGGTGTCATCACGTCGGGGGATTCCATGGCTCCCATGGCACCCTGGCTGTCTGTCATACCTACCATGCTGTGTGAAAATGACCAGTTTAAGTGTCAATTTCCTTTACCAGACAACTAGAAAAAGGAAAAGTAGTAAGTTTAATGCAGAGAAACTGGACAAATCCCACCTTAACCAAGTAATCAAAGTAATATCACCAGTGATGGGACATGGGCCTCTCTCCCTAGGATGTACTGAGGGCACAACACACTTCGGTGGTATTCCACACTTTGGTATACATTCCAAAAATGTATAAATTCATCTGACTATAAGAAAACACCAGACAAACCTAAATTGAGACCCACCTGACAAAATAAAAGACATATCTTAAAAAAATGTAAAGGTCACATAAGACAAAGACCAAGGAACTCTTTTCGAATGAAGCAAAGTAAAAGAACATGAAAAGTAAATGCAATGTGTGTTTCTGAATTAGAGCCCCAACCAGAAAAAAAATTATTTTCTTTTACTATAAAAGACATAAGTAGGAAAACCAGCAAAACTTTAAAGGCTTTTAGACTAGATAATATTACTGTGCCAATGTTAACTTCCTGCACTGTGGTTATATAAGGGAATGCTGTCCTGACTTTAAAATAAGTTGCTAGCAACTTAACTAAAATCGTTCAGAAAAACAATCATGGGGGTGTGGGATGACACACAATAAAGCCACCGCAACAAATGTTATACATAGTAACATGTTATACAAAACGTTAACATTTGGGGAATCAGTGAAATTATACGGACATTCATAATTGTACTATTTTTGCATTCTCTCTAGAAGTCTTAAATTATATCAAGATAGGTTTAAAACTTTTTTAATTATAAAAACCTAAAGAAAATTTTCCTTTTTGATGAGAATAATAATGTACAGGATTAGAAACGCATATGCTATGTTCAGGGTGGATGAGAAAATCTGCAGTAATTACCTTTTTTTCCCCCCGTGCAGTAATTACTTTTAAAGTGACATCAGTGGCTACACAGAGTGCTAATTGGAAGTTGGCACGATTCCAGGTCACTGATACACTCTCCCAGATTAACCCAACAAACTGGACAGCGTTGCAATACAAGGAATTTTCTTTACTTGTATAGTCCTAAGTGGGAAGCAAATACACTGTCCATAACGGTGAGCTCTCTACCTGCTTTAGAAATAAATATTTTTCTCACAGCCTTTACAAACTAAAAAACAAAAACAAACAAACAACAAACTCCACCTTAAAGGTAATGATCCTACAAATACCCTACACAAAAGATAAGGAACAATAATGTTGTGCCAGGATTAGGGTTTGCAGCCGACTGATCCTCACTGCCAGCAGGGGAATCATCTCTATGGGGTTGGTCATTTCCGAGGCAGCATTTTCTAGGACAAGATTAAATTAACTGTTCTAGTGGCAGGGCTACAAAACAAAGAGAGTAAGACACTGCGTCTGCCGTCAGGAAGTTTACCATGACACGTGAGGAACACACGTATAGAGGTGAGTCGTGGGCCCAAGCATAATGTGGAAACCAGCGAGGGGTGGGAGAGCTGCAAGGACTCACAAGGGAGCTCTCTATAAACACCTCCATGTAGGGAAAGGAATCGATTTATTGCCCAGCCACAGAAGACCTGCACAGGGAGGCAGAGTTCAATCCAACATAAGGAAACAATTTCCAACAGAGCTCTCCAACAATACAATAGGTGGCCTTGTGAAGTAGTAAGCCTCGCCACCAAATACATTTAGGTATATCCAGGATGTACTCTTCAAGTCCTACAAGAACCAAGGATTCTTATTACATCATCTAGGCTGAATCACTGAAGGTCACGTTTCTCAATGCAGCATCCCTGGCCTCTAGCCACTAGATGTTGTAGTCCCCCTTTCCAGTTGTCACAGCTGAAAATATCTCCATTCATTGCCAAATGTCCCCTGGTGGTGGGCGGAGGTAGACTGTCCCTAGCTGAGGGACTCCAAACAAGCAAATTTCTCTGAGTGTCCGTGTTGAGAAAATGAAATACCATAGAATTTCAGAGGGAGGGCCTAAGGTAGTCAGAGGACTTGTGGAGAAGGTAAGACTGGAGAGAAGTCTTGGAGTAAAAGAATTCTGAAGAAGGGCAGAGGAAGCAGTGAGCTTCCTTGGAAAAGTATGCTAGGAATCAAGATGTAGAAGAGGTAGGAAAGAACAAGACTGCAACAGGACTATTAGGAAGTCAGCTGGCCAAGCAAAAGCGTTCAACAGTAGATAAAACTAGGAGTATTTGTAATGTTGTAATGTGTTGAAGGAATTTCCAATCCAAAGTCAAGGCTGCTTAGGTTAGTATCCATGACCTACCCATATCATGGGAAAGTCAAAGGTGAACGCAGTCCTATCCAGAGACAATGTTCTGGAAGAATGATGGCATCCTGGACAGTTAGGCAACACACCATATTATCCACTCCTCCATTTTCAAAAAATATAAATGTTTGCTCTCTTATCTACCACTGCTCTCTACATGTGAATGACAGAGATTTGACTGTTATTTTAAAGTCCACATGGAAGAGAAGCAGATGGCAAGTGAGTGGTGGGTAGGGAGAGGAAGAGAATAACAGTCATCAGATGCTGGACTGAAATGCATCAGATTTCCTGAAAGATGGCAGAATGTTAACATTTTCCAATATTCAAGCAATGCTCACATGCCAAGAAGGTTGGAATCTGCAGGTGTATGGATGACCAATACTTCAGTCTTTATTTCGTTTGGTTCTATAGATCCAAAACTGACCCCAAGTGAGTTTTCTCAAATCACGCTGTGGTTGTGAGAAAACTGGGCATGTGGCAGAGTCTGATCAAGGCTAGCGCCAGCCTTAAGAATCAAGCTTCCTGGGGTGCCTGGGTGGCTGAGTTAGTTAAGCGTCCAACTCTTGGTTTCGGCTCAGGTCATCATCTCAGGAGTCGTGAAATCAGGCCCCGCATCAGGCTCTGCGCTGACAGCATGGAGCCTGCTTGGGATTCTCTCTCTTCCTCCCTCCCTCTCTCTCTGCCTCTCCCACCCACTCACATGCTCCCTCTCTCAAAGTAAATAAATAAGCATTAAAAAACAAAAAAAAAAGAACTGAGCTTCCTTAGACTAGGCTGGTTCTCCTCTCAGCATGGCGCTCAGATACACCCAGGAAGGCTCTGGAAGGGCTCACGTTCAGAGAATCTATTGCAATCTTGGAGACTAAAGGGAACACTTCTAGTGTTCCTCCTCTGGACAGGCACTGGTTGGCAGTGCAGCAGGGTGGACAGCTCACATCCATGACACCTCTGGAGGTCTGAGAATGCCAGGAGGCCCACTGGCAGTTGAGGTAGGCTGGTCCTGGGGCCCCTACATCTGTGCACTCAACTGAGGGAGACAGCAAACACCCTTCTGCTGACTCCTCTGTCTTCTTCTGCCGTTCAGAAAAAGGATGGTCTATCTGAGCAGTCACGGAGGGGCAGGAAGCTGCTGGCTTCTGCAAGAAACCTATCAAACCTATTGGACCACCTCCAAAAGGTGCAAATGAACCTTTCCTAAGTAACTCTTCCCCTGTATTCCAATATACTTCTGAAATGGGCCCTCCAATTGACGTTCACCAGGTTCTTTATGGAGTAGAATTCAGCATCACTCTTGAGAGTTATCTACCATTTCCACTTGTTCTTTCCACTTGTTCTTTCGGGGCGTATGAAAAGCTACTTGATTCACCCTAATTTAGGTTCATCTTACCTAAACTCTATTTTAAAAAATAGAGAAAAGGAGACCAAAATATTTACATTTAGGGAAGATTTAAAATAAAAGCATTACAAATGCAAATGAGTTTGTACAAACGGAGAGCTTTCAATCCGGGCCTCCTGCTGAGCCAGCCACTCAACTGCAGACCTTCTGCCAAGTGTTCTCACATTAAATGGAGGAGCTTTCTCGAGGGCTAAGAAAAAGTTATTAGGAATGTGAGCTTTGGCCACCATTTCACAACTGAGTTAACCTCTATCCCAAGGGCAACATTCTGCAGCTGTCTGCAGTGAGTCAGTACTTTCTCTTCGTCTTGATTTTTTCTCCTATTTGGGTAAATTACCCTTGACATTTTTGCCTGTGACTAGGGGCATCAGAACCAAGCTTGGGTCTGTGTCTTGCTGCCGTCAATAGCTGTCTGCTTTTTCAAAAGCAGAAATGGATATAGAGTCATGTGACCTTAATTCATTCTAATGAAAGTCACAAACTGATGGAGAAGGCGTGCGTGTGCATGCACACACACAGCAGCAGCAGCAGCAGCAGCAGCAGCAATGGCACTTCAAGATGATTGGAAAACATGACCTCTCAGATGGCATCTATTGGCATGTTTACCATGTAGTCTCATACATTTCTTTCCTCTAGACTTCACCATATCTGATTGTCGAGAAATGCTTGGCACGATCGTAACAAGCACACACAGAAGACCCATCACAAAAGGGAGTATTTCTCACAATGCTGGAGACTGTATTCACCAGGAAAATAGAGATGATGAGAGTAACCTGTCTTGAAGGATGCTGTGAGGAGCAAAGTAGTAACACACATAAAGTGTTTCTAGTGGTTGCCTGGGGCTGGTGGAGGAGACAGGGATTGGCTGCATGCAGGCAGAAAGGAACTTCTGGGGTGCTGGAATGTTCTAACAGCGAACTGTAGTGGTGGCTGCACGAGTCCATTTGCTACCAATCACTGGATCGCAACCTACATGGCCGACTGTGGTCTGTAAAGAATACCTCAATTTAAATAAAACTTAAAACTTAAAAATGTTTAGAAGAGTGCCCAGTTCATAGTATCAGATGTTGGCTCTTATCATTTCATTCAAAAGGATTTATCAAATTGGACATGTCATAAAAGGAACTAATCTCCCTTCAAAGTGTGAGGGTCACATTCTGCCTTGATGTCTTGAATGGGATCTGTGTTGTAACCTGTAATTGATTTGAAAAGTAAATTAGGCCTATGGCAATCATTTCTATTACGAAGATTTTACAGACGGAAAAAACGATATCCCACAGAGTAATGTATCAATAGCAAACTGGCATGTAACCAATCCAGTTACACTGCTCCATAATCACTCACTTTCCTTTTAAAATATGGTGAACGTGGGGTGTTCAGTTGGGAGTCTGACTTCGGCTCAGGTCATGATGTCATGATTCATGAGTTCGAGCCCCACGTTGAGCTCTGTGCTGACAGCTCAGATCCTGGAGCCTGCTTTGGATTCTGTGGCTCCCTCTCTCTGTGCCCCTCCCCCTGCTCATTCTCTCCCTCTCCCTTTCTCTCTCTCAAAAATAAACATTAAAATAAAATAAAATAAAATAAAATAAAATAAAATAAAATAAAATACAGTGACCGTGTAGATTTACTTTAATTCAGAGTAGCAGTCTTCATTACTGCCATCTCTTTCAATAACAATGACTCATCATAAACTATATTAGGATTAGGATATGGGCAAGAGAAGTAATGCAAGGCAACATACGGGAAGTGCTCGAAGGTGGCCCTGGGTAGAACCTGAGAAAACAATCACACGTTAGTGCCAGAACTATGTATGAGTAGGTATTTAACAATACTGACTTACTGACAACTGACAATGTTGAATCTTCCGAGTGCTGTGCAGAAACGGTCACAGAACCTCCACTCTCTTCCATCTGGTAAGTGGCTAAAGGCAGAGAGCCACTCTCCCCCCATGACTTAGACAAGACTTACTGTCCACTCCTCCTCCATAAGCCCCATTAGACTGACGATGACTCCCTTGTGTACCTGCTTCGATGGACCCGAACCCTTCCTTTTAAGACATTCCTCTTTAATGAGGATTCTCCCTCTTGCAATAGCCTGAATAAAAGTATCTTTCTTCTCAATTCTCCAGTGCATTTTGTTCTTGACACAGTAAATATAACGAACAAGTTTGGGTGGCATTTCTATCCACTCTTGGTTAACAATGTTACTTGAATCCCTTGACATTTTATGATATTTTAGGGTACACACCTATATGCACAACATACATATACCTGTATGCATGTGCTAGAGAACAAAAAAGCAGAAGATAAAATTAGTGTGCACACACAACTACCTACAACTGATTGTCCAGGCAGAGGTGGACACACTTTTCCTACAAAGAGCAGATAGTAAATCTTTTGGGCTTTGCAGGTCATATGTCTGTCACAACTACTCAGCTCTGCCTCGGCACCATGAAAGCAGCCACAGAAAATACAGAATCGAACGGGTGTGGCGGTGTTCGGATAAAACTTTATTTACAAAAGGGAATGGTGGGCTGCAGTTTACCGCTCCGGGGCAGTGTCTCCCAAGGGTATTCGAAGGAACACTACTTTTAGGGCTTGTTAATAAGGAATATGGAAAAAAAAAAAGATGGGGAACAGATTTGGGGAAATTGGGAAGCAGGTTTCTTCACTACGGCACTGCTCAACAGCTTTAAAATGCCAGTATGCACTGTGAATCTCCCAGGGAGAGCCCTTACAGAATATTTTTCAAAACCTCAAGTCAGAGGGTTATTGCTTTGTAAAAATATTTTTTAAATCTATAAAATTAAGTAAATCAATATGTTTTTTTAAAAAAAATAGTAACTATTTCGAAAGTACCTATGTATTTGAAACACCTTTGTAAAATGTACTATATAATTCCTACTTATAGAGATAAAATAGAGAACATAATTTAGCCTATTCTAATCGAGACAGGTCCCTATAAATCACATGCTACTATCCTTCCTGTAAGATTATAGTTTTGTAGGGGATTTTTTTTTTGGAGGGGGTTCTTTTTCCAAGTCATTGGCAACTCAGGTATTATTTCTGTTTCTCAGTCCTCTGCACATCTTGCTATCTTCTAATTCCTAGTTTAAAAGGTCCCAAGGCATCAGGCACCTGGCTGGCTCAGTTGGAAGGGCATGAAACTCTTAATCTCAGGGCTGCGAGTTTGAGCCCCATGTTGTAGGGTAGAGATTACTTAAAAATAAATAAATAAAAATAAACAAAAAATAAAAAATAAAAGATCTCAAGGCAGCATCTCCTATGTTAGTCTACAAAACAAGTTCTGGGAAAGGTTAACACATACTCAATGAAAAAAAGGATTCAGTGATAAAAATAAGTTTGAGAAATACTACTGCCCTCTCAGAGATTCAAAATGAATATAAATCTAATAAAGACTAAGAAGTCCTGAAGTAAAAAACATTATTAAAAAATAAAAATAAAAACCACATTGTTTAGGGGCACCTGGCTGGCTCTGTTGGTACACCTTGTGTACTCTGGATCTTGGGGTCAGTGAGTTCAAGCCCCACACTGGGAGTCGAGGTTCCCTTACAAAATTGTTTAATTTAACCTACCATTTCCCAAATTATATGAAATAGAATTTTTTTTTTTTTTTTTTTTTTTTTTTTTTTAAGGACTACCATTCACACTGCTTGGCAAAACTGGCCTATACACACACACACACAGACCCAGGCACATAGAGATCAACTCATTCTTAGAATCAGCTGTAAATGATTAGAATGAGCTAATTCTTAGAATTCTATGTAAATTAAGAGTCAATAAACTTAAAGTCATGAACTTAATGACACCCTTTCATTGATTCTCAAGCCTCTTTCCAGTTATTCTAGGTTAAAAATTAAGTAAAAAAAAAAAAAACACAAAACATCTCCATGGTAAGACAGTTCCAGAAATCTGGAGTGTTACTCTATTAAAGAAATGCACTTTTCTCATTTTAGCTCCTTGGTAATAATGACGCTCTATTATTACGTTCCCCCTTATGCCCTTAATTTGTTGTGTGATACCGGTAGAGGTAACTATAGTTCGTAGCCCCTAGGTCTTACTTTGTTTTCTTTCTCAATAATCAATACTATTCATTTCAGCTTTTAATTAGTACAACTTCTATACCTTGATATGTTTTGCAAATATGCTGCTGAATATATACGCGATAGATGTTCATTATCACACAAACAGATGTTAACAGAAAGGCATGAAGAAGATTCTGTTCAAGTTACACAACTATTAATATTCCTGAATTCCACCGTCCAAGTTTGTGCTTTTAAAACAAAACAGGATCTGGGGCGCCTGGGTGGCGCAGTCGGTTAAGCGTCCGACTTCAGCCAGGTCACGATCTCGCGGTCCGTGAGTTCGAGCCCCACGTCAGGCTCTGGGCTGATGGCTCGGAGCCTGGAGCCTGTTTCTGATTCTGTGTCTCCCTCTCTCTCTGCCCCTCCCCCGTTCATGCTCTGTCTCTCTCTGTCCCAAAAATAAATAAAAAAACGTTGAAAAAAAAATTTAAAACAAAACAGGATCCTATATACATCACTTTAACCTTATTTTTTCACGTCAGCGTAGTTCACATTGCATCTTTCCATGTGAATAAACACTGACCTAATCCTACTTTTTATGGCTGAATATTAATATTCTACCATATGGAATGCCATGATTTCTTTAATCAAACCCCTGTTGATGGACAGGCTGGTAGTTTCCAATTATTTTGCTAACATAAACAACACTGTGATGAATATCACAGACATAGACTTTTGGGAACTCATCCAATTAGTCCCCCTGGTGGACCTCAGGCTGGGTTCTCTTCCCATCCAAGTCCTGCTAGGTGGCGGTATATATAGCATAGTGCATGCCCCACCTTCTGTCCATGGTGTTGGCTGATGGGATGAGAGGACAGAAAACCTCAATAATCCAGTGATCCACTACACATATAAGTGAGAGAGGATGACATGAGCTAGTCTCTCAGGATGAGAGGCAGCTTCCAGGGAGGGCATAATTTGGAGAACGGCTGACAAGGCCATGATATGCGTCAATCTGCCATATGTAGTCCTCAGTTACCAGGCAAAAATTGTACCCTGCAGAAGAAGTAAAAGCCACAGATGGATGCAAGCAGACTCCTGTAGAGGCACTCAGTCATGTTAATGGGGGTGCACTGTAAGGAGGGTCCAGGAGCCACTCTTGATGGGCTTTGCCATCAGACAGTCCCGAGGTTAACCCCTGTTTCTGATTCTGGCTACACAACCCTGGGAAGATTACTTGATGTCTGTACATCTGAAGTCCTTCAACTCAAAAACATGAATAGTAACAGTATTTACCTCATGAAAGATTAAATGAGAAAATAAGCTGAAATGCCTCCTACATACCGAGCACTCAATATAGGTTAGCTCTCATAATTACAGTCTTATCATTATGATCTGAGCCACCCTGGGTCCAGACAATTGGATGGATGCCCTGGGGCCTAGACAACTGGCCTTTTCCAAAGGCCTCTCTACACACATCCTGGTGATAAGTTTAGGAAACTTGAGTGAATCTCCTGCAAGCAAAAGAACCTAACCAAAACAATTCCTTATGATAAATTTCTAGAGTTGGGATGGCCACTTCAAAGAGGAGTATATATAATTCTCTTGGAGAAACTTCTGTTAGAAGTTATTCATACTGGACACTGGTGTGAACTGATTCCTCTAAAGAAATTCAACCACATGATACCTAAACTGTAGAAATGCTTGGTTCACATGAATTGAGGATTTGTCATTGGCTGTTACAACGGTTAACTGCGTTCAAGTTCAACATGGGTCTCAGAAACGACAACCAGAACTGATAGTGCACCTCCCCTCCCCACCAGAGCTGCCACAGTGGGTTGGTTCTGGGTAAATACTCAAGAATATGAAGGGTGGGAGAAAAAGATGGCTCTACTACCACTGCTTTAGAGAACAGTGTGGCTAATGTAGAAACGCAGGCCCAATCCACAAACCCTTTCCACACCCATGAAAGCAATGGGGTGGGACAGTTGCCCCCTTCTCTACACCCACTTGCTCTGTTTCCTCCTCTTCACCCCTCAGGCCTTCTGACTGCTGGGTCTTAGTGCAATGCTTTCCCTTTGCTTCTACACAAAGGGAGAATGAGAGGAACAGGAACGGAAGGAGGTGTAAGCCGGTGGGAAATTATCTCAAGTCCATGTTTCTTAGAACGGCCCTGCACCAAACAGTTAGCAACAAAAAATACACAGATGAAACCATACCTAACAAGAGTTTACAACGGTGGTTTTACAGAGGTATTCACCACAATCATGGGGAAGCCATTTCACAATGGAGATGGCCAGGCCCCACCCAGACCCAATACACTGCTGGGTTAAAATTCATAGTGAAAAAAGCATATATAATGGTTGCTTTATGAGTTCCATCAGTTTCTTCTGAGTTCCATCTGGCTACCTGATATCTGGTCATATCTGGAAGCAACTGATATTAACAGTGGGCTCTCAAAGTCTCCATATGCCAAATATATCTACAGGAAGAAAAAGAAAAATTCAAACATCTCCAGTGATCTTTGTAACCTCAGGCTTTTATCTCAAGGATACTGAACATACATACTGTTTAGAAGTTTAGAATGGGAGCACAGGAGTAGTCACAATACATCAAAAACTTTAGGTGCATGTCAATGAGTTTTTCTATTCCTCAGTAGTTTTCTATTTTGGGAGGACATAATCCCACGCGTACGGTTTACAGCATCTGGGCACTTTCCTTAAGACGGGTCAAAGGTCAAGGGTTTCAGGAGGGCCCCTCGCTCAGTTCCTGAAGAACACTGTGGATTTGCTACTGACTTAAAATAGGGCCACAGTTCTTACCGTTTCAGTGTTAGGGTCATAAACACAAACGACCACCAGAGACCACAGAGGACCGGATATGAGCTACTTATAGTAAAACTGAACCAGGGAACAAGAATGGCAGGAAAGCTGCCTATTTTCTTGTTGTGAGGCCCTTTGAAGTAAACTATTTATTAAACATTATATTACAGTGCCCAACACAAAAATCTTTGAAGGCAGGTTATCCTCCCCTGCACAGGGGCCCACTGCTAACGAATTGTTTCCTTTTCCTCTTAGGTTTTGTTTTTCCTTTTGTGAAACTGAAACCCAGATTGCTTTCCTCCATCTATGAAACTAGCTGGCACAAGGCACCCCTCCTGGCAAAAATGTCCATGAATAGGAAGAGCATTAAAAACACGCACTAACCCATCACTTTCCACCACACAACGTAAGGAGACATGAGTATCAAGAAGCTGCCATATACGGCTCGGCAACCTCTCTAAAGTTGAAAGCTAGGTTATAAGAAATGAAATCCAAGAGTAAAAATGGCAAGAATTCAAACAATAGGATTTCAATTTTTAATTTAATTTCAAATTTATCTATTGCAGTCCCTACTTCATCGCTATAGACAGATAGACCTCATTTCAGTTAGCATTCTTCCACTTCTCACTCAATAAAGTCCCCGAAATCCACCAGTGACAGTCACATGTTAAAGAAACGTTCCAAAGAAGAGCAAAGGGTGATCTAGTTTATTTTTCTAAACCGATCATTAGCTTAAGAGTCTTCCCCCGGAAGTACAAGGAGAAGAAACAGTATGTCACTAATGGCAGGAGCCTAGCTCACTCCCAAAAGGCCCGCTCTCTAGCTCAGTGTGTGCTGAGAAGAGAAAGGACAAGGCCATTGCTGGACATACGGCTGGGTCTGTCTCAGTGTGGCTGGGGACGGCAGGAAGCTCTTTAAAATCTAGAAATACATCAAAGGGCTAATGCAGATTAAGCTCTCCTCCCTTTTTCCTGAAAGGCTCACTTTTGTTCCTAATATAAAGACTTAGATATTTCTTTAGATCATAAAGCAAGTTGTACTTTTAATGATGGATTAAAAATTATAAAAGTAAAAGATAGCTTGTTCTCGCTTTTCTTTCTTTCTTTCTTTCGTTTTTTTTTTTTTTTTTAAAGTGATGAATGCAGGAAAAGACCAGTCTAGGGCAGATTCATCTCTTGCTGACCTTCAGGGACGTTGAGTAAGCCAAGAATGATGTTAGTACAAGGTCAAATGTGGATACTTTAGTCACTTTTTTGTTATTTCCATTATTAGAAACATTAGATGATAAATATATAATAGCACCTATGGTAGATAGCTTTAAAATAATACGAATTTTCACCCTAAAGAGTATAAGATAAAATAAATTTGTGCTCACTCTGGTCTTTTGAAATAGAAAAGCTTGTCATGTCAACACAATAATTATTACTGAATGGATGAACGCTCTCACAAAGAAAAAAAGTTCCCTGGGCTCCTTAGACAGCCTACTGCCCAACTAACTCTCCATGATTTGTCGATCTGTAGCTCTGTCCCCCTAGCTTAGGGAGGGAGGGAGAGAGGGAGTGCTCTTCCTATTTGCCATCAGACATTGCACTTGAATCCTTGGCCTGTTCTTTACTCCTTCCTTCATCAACTATGACCCTGCTTCACCAACTACACGTTTTCCTCTCCATTGGCTCCTTTTGCTCAGCCTGAAAAACAAGCTTGAGTCATTCCCAGTAAGAAAACAAACTCTCCTTTGACTCTGCATCCCATCTGGTTTCTGCTTTCCCCTTCATGCCCCGCACCCCACCCTTCGCCTTACCTCCCCCTGTCCTCCCCCTGTCTCCACCACGGCCACCTCTATTCTCCACCATGCCTGTGGCAGGAAGGCCTCTCTACCCCATGGACAGCTTATCTGAGGCATCCACATGTTAGATATTTCAGGGGAAAAGACAGAGTGGTACAGAGATGTTCATAATAGAATGAAGAAACACAGCAAGTCACACCAAGTTAGAGGCTCTGCATCTAAATTAGTTGTCCTTAGGATAAAGCCGCCATGGCAACTAGAAAGTTCCCAGGATGGTGTCTCATAAAGGTGAACACAAGTTTAGTCCTTGGTATAAAATATATTTCCACAGTGCTGGTTAAACTTATTGAGTGAATTATACTGAGAATTATAATAACTGGCACATATGCATTCTCTCACTTAGTTCTCACAATAGATGGGATTATTACTCTCATTTTACAAACCAGGAAACTGGGCTTAGAGAGAGCAAATAAGGCTAAGATCAAATAGCTAATAAGTGTCTGCCAGACTTTAAACCAGGTACCTTTAATCATTACTCTGTAAATTACATTAAAAAAAATTTTTTTAATATTTATTATTTTCAGAGAGAGAACTGGGGAGGGGCAGAGAGAGAGGGAAAGAGAACCCCAAGCAGGCTCTGTGATGCCAGTGCAAAGCCTGATGCAGGGCATGATTCCATGAACTGTGAGATCATAACCTGAGCTGAGATCATAATCTGAGCTGAGATCAAGAGTTGGATGCTTAACTGGCTGAGCCACTCAGGTGCCACTCTGTAATTACATTTTTAAAAAAACAGACTTTATGTTTTAGAAGTTCTTTAGGTTTCAGCAAAATAAAGTGGAAAATAGAGAGGTTTCCCATATACTCCCTGCCCCCCCACATGCAGGAACTCCATCAACAAGTAAATTGCTTTCTGTATACAAACAGGTGGAAAATATATAATTGAAGTAATAATTATAAAATGCAAGGGAAATTCAAGAAAGGAAGCAAGATCTTTACATTTGTGGAAGGAGACTTAAGACCACAAAACTAAAAACTGGCTTTTACTTCAAAAAGGGAGAATAAAGTGACAGTCTTCAGAATCCAAAGTCTTCATCATCCCCCTTACTCAATTTCCCTGCCCCCAAACTCAAAGGGGAACTCTGAGAACTGACCTCAAAGGCCTTTCGTTTTGCTATGAGAAGCTAAGGAAAGGTAATTTGGGTTGCATATGATGATCCCTGACCTATGATGGCCCTATAGGATTTTTTCTAATTTATGATGCCTTGAAAGTGGATATGCATTCAGGAGAAACCACACTTTGAATCTGAACTTGGACCTTTCCCAGGCTAGTAATCAGTGGCATGATTGTCTCTGGTGATGTGGGGCAGTGACGTCTCCCAGTCAGCCATGCTGGGTAATGATCACAAGGGTAAGCAGCCATACAATGACAACCCTTCTGCACCCATACGGCCACTCTGTCTTTCCTTTCGGTACAGCATTCAATAAATTAACACTTGATTATAGAACAGGCTTCGTGTCCGATGGTTTTGCCCAAATGTAGTAAGTGTTCTGGGCTCATTTAAGGTATGCCAGGCTAAGCCACAGTGCTCAGTAGGGTAGTTGTATTAAATGCATTTTCCATGCATGATATTTTCAACTGAGGATGGGTTTATCAGTATGTAACCCCATCCCCAATGGAGGAAGATCCATACTTACTACATCTGCTCATTGTATACATTAGCTGGTTGCCTCTGGATACTTATTTGTGATTTATATTCTGTCTTACATCAATTGGTCCATTTCCCCAGGACCTAGAACATTGTATGGCAAGTAATATGCACCCAACAAATATTTGTTGAATGAATGAATGAATGAATGAATCACAAACTTCCACAGCTATGCAAAATAACAGTGGTGCATAGACAAGGACTTTTTCTTCCTGGCATCTGCTAACTTTGAACTAGTGACTCGTAAAGATACTTAATATGTTTTTCCTTCTGCACAGTATTAGCACTAATTAAATACAGTGTCAGTTATTATATCCCTTACAAACACATGTAGGTGGTCTACAGAAGAGAATTACTACCTAAATGACTAAGGAATCAAGTATTTGAAGCTTGATATTTTCCCACTATCTTAGTTTCCAAAGCAAAATATCAATTCACAGGAAACAAGAAGAAACTGCCCAGTAATGTGCAAAAAATATCAGTTGGCTTATATCTCAAAATGTTACAAGATACCTATTAAAAAATTATACAAGCAGCATTAACTTTCTCTTCAGTGCTGATTACTCTTTCTTCCTCTCTATATAATGACCTTCCTGCACAGTATGTGCTACCATTAAAAAAAAAAAAAAAAACCCAAGGGAAATGAAAGGATTTGCTTGCTTTAATATCAAAAACATTTTACATGCAGAAGGAAAAGACAACAGTGCAATAGAAAATATACAATAATTAAAATCAATGTGCTTTGTTGTTTTATTAGGGTTAAGTTTGTTTTTAAACAAAACAAAACAAGACACAACTAATACACTGTTTGGGTTTTTTCTGAATCAGGAGTTCTAGTGAAAAGAAGGAATCCTACACAGAGTATTTGAAAACGAGTCCTATCTTTATACCCGCTAGGTGTCTAGAAATAAAGACAGACATCGGATATGAACTAGACCTATTGTGGTGATCATGTCACAGTGCATACAAATACTGAGTACCTGAAACTAACAATGCTGTATGTCAATTACACTTCAATAACAAAAAGATAATGACATGCTGGCAAGGATGTGGGGAAAATAAATGACTCACATATTGCTGGTGGGAATGTAAGATGGTGCAGGTGCTTTGGAAAACATCCTGGCAATTCCTCAAAAAGTTAAACATAGAGTTGCCATATGACTCAGAAACCTCTCTTGTAGATACACACTCAAGAAAAATGAAGACATATGTCCACACAAAAACTCGTACAGGAATGTTCACAGCAGCATTATTTATAGTAGCTAAAAAGAAACAACACAACATCCATCCTGAGGAACGGAAAAACTGTAGTGTATCCGTCCACTGGAAAATTATTCGGCAAAAAGCGAATGAACTACTGATGGTACAACAGAGATGAACCCTCTGAAAACTTGATGCCAAGTGAAAGAAGCCACTCACAAAAGATCACATACTATATGTTTTGTTTATATGCAACGTCCAGAATAAGCAAACATGCACAAATAGGAAGATTAGTGGCTGCCAGGGGCTGGCAGGGCTGAAGGAGAATGGGGGTTAACTGCTAATGGGGAAAGAGCTTCTTTTTGGGGTGATGAAAATGCTCTCAAATGGACTAAGGGATGCACAGCCCTGTGAACAGACGAAAAACCACTGAACTGTACGCTTTAAATGGGTGACTTGTGTGGAATGTGAATTACATTTCAATAAAACTTTTTTTATTAAGTAAACTCTACCCCCACCGTTGGGCTCAAACTCACAACCCCGAGATCGAGAGTTGCACGCTCACCGACTGAGCCAGCCAGGCACCCTTCAATAAAACTTTGTTTAAAAAGGCCTTATAGTCAGCCATTTGAAAATGCTCTATAAATCAAGAACTTGGTATCTCCTGGCCACAGGCAAAAGTTAAAAACAGGAATACAAGAGAGACAAGTAGTGAACACGCAAAATACTACAAGAAAAACAAAAATAGCAACATTGCAATAAACCTATTAAACAGATTGCTTCCAAGGGCTGATACTTGGAATTATGTTGTAAGCAGGACACTGACTATACCAGTCAAAAATAACTACTTTTTACATCATAAAAGGAAGATGTGAGTTTTTAATTTGAAGATTCCACTTAAAAGTCAAATTAGCTTATTTGCATTTGAAATTGAAGAACAAAAGAGGTTTCGTTTCTAACAGTTTCAACCTATTTTAGACAGATATTTATTAAATATTTATTAAAGTGCTTTAGTTTGAAATAATGCTATAGGCACCAGAAAGAAAACAAATATGAGCAATTCAATTCTATACCTTCTGTTCAATAAAACTCGCTTCTCCGTGGCAGGTGGTACAGAGAAGTCTACCCAGGGGGTTAATCAAAATTCCCTTAGAATAATTGAAAAGCATCTGCATTTTTCCCCAGAAACCACAAAAAAGTCACAGTAAGCAGAACATATAATCTTGATTATTAGCACTGAGCCTGTGCCAGCACAATGTGCTGTCCCCCCAAATTAAGTGACAGGACACAGTATCATTGTGTGATAAGCCAGCGATGTCTCCCCCAGAAGAGACTGAGAAACCCAAGAAAATCAAAAGACGATGATAATAAGTTGCATGTGTGATGTTTTGCTACCATAGCAAAGCAAACCCCATATTGTGACAAATATAATCATTCTCAGGGCAGGCTGGTGCTGGGGAAGACCTCCGGGGTCACGAACTCCAACCTTTCATTTTACAACAAAGAAAACAGAGGTTTGGGAAGGTCACACAATCAGTTTAAAGCATTTATGGGCTAAAATGAGATCTTTCAGGGCTCTTTCCATGAACTATTTTTTCTGAGTGTATGTACTATGGGGGCCGGGGGGGGGGGTTACCTAAGAAATGGAAAATTCTTAGGAACTTCCGAGACCTGCATGTGTGAAACTCCACACATAAGTGCTAAAACTAACTGTTGGTGAAAGTGCATCACCAAAGAGTTTGGGGGCACTCAAAATTCCAACCAAAGTTCTCTGTGTGTCACCCTAAGGGAAGCAGGACTATCATTCCACAGCCTGGCTCCATGACAATAGTTTCAGTAGCTGCAGGTTGGTCACCTGCAAGAGCCACGTGGGAACATGAAGAGCATGTTCTCTGAGGCCCAGAGAAGATGAGGTGGGCATTAAAGGGTGTTCCTGCTGCAAGTCAGAAGCGATTCTGTCAGAGGTGCCTCTGGGGCTCAGTTGGTTAAGTGTCCGACTCTTGGTTTCGGTTCAGGTCATGATCTCAGTGTTTGTGGGTTCAAGTGCCTCATCGGTCTCTGTTCTGACAGTGTGGGGCCTGCTTTGGGATTATTTCTCCCTCTCCCTCTGCCCCTCCCCTGTTTGTGCTCCCTCGCGCTTGCTCAAAATAAATAAATAAATAAATAAAAAGAAAAAAAGAAGTGATTCTGTGAGATTTCAGCATAGCATAAGTACACTAGGTCTCTCTCTGCTCTGACAACCCACATTAGTTTTGAAATAATCTGCCTAACCAGCCTTCCTAATTATTCTGATACCATCATTCACCTGGTATTCTGAAGAACAGATTTAAAGATTTGGTCACAGGAAGAAATATTCCTCATCTCAAATTAATAACTACATACTGTGGTTTAGTTGCTGTGAGTTCCATTGGATGTGATTATTTCCGGGTTCTATGTGTATTAATCGTGAGGGTTTTCCCTCCTACTTCTTATACTGTTTTGACATCTTCGAGACTCTACAGACCTGGGGAGAGACTGCCCTTCCCAGGGCTGGCTAACTCCTGAAGATAGTGAGGAACTTACCTGGGAACATGCCTTACCTATGCAAGCTAACTACACTCACCCAAGCCATTATTTCCCATTCCCTAAATCATGCCAGGGCCAGGTATCAGACAACCAGAGACCACTTGTTAAAGTCCAAAGCCCAATGAAATGCCAACTAGCAGTCCTAAGTCACTTAGACTGCCCTACCTTGCCTTTCCTGTGCAAACCCCAATAAAGGCTCCTCCTGTCCATGTTTCCCCCTTGGCTCCTTTTTGCCTCCTGACAAACCCTGGTGCTTCTGCAGTGGCCCCGCGTGGTGTGGGGCACTCCCTTCTCATGGAAAATGTTAAGTCATTCTTTCAATGGCATTAACCTCTGCGTCAACACTCAATTACCTCCATAAATTAAAAACCTGTAGGTACATTTCAGAACACCCCGCAAAGTAAATACCAAATCTGCAGAACCACCGAAGGCTAGAATGCAGGCCACAGGGTATAGGGGCGCCGAAGTGTGAGGTCAGGAAGCTCCTACCTGGGCCCCACTCTCACCCGCTCACAACCCTGCCTTCAAACCACAAGAGCCGCCGTTGGGAAGATACAGGCTTTGTGGAAAGCTCAGACACGCTGTGTGCACACATGGAGCACACAGCATGTATTTATATAGGTTTATTTTCAACAAATTGATAAACTGATACCACAACATCTAATTGATCTTTTACTCTGAGCAGCTGTGGCATTAACAGAGCTGATTCAACAAGAAAACTCTACTGATGGGCAAGCCTGAGATGTAAAATGTTTGGGTTTTTTTGAAATGAAATTTAGGTACAATCAATATAAAAAACAATATCAAAGCCCTTTGGATCATAACTGCAGACACTGGTTAAGAGAAAACTTCATTTAGAGGAATGACATGTTGGTCAAAAGTCTGTGAAGACACAAAATGCAGAGAGGATCATCAAATTAGGACATAATAGCAAAACAATACGTGTGACATGTATGTGTCTGGGGCCCAGTTCTTTGCTAATATGATCAAGATGTCAGCAAGTCCATCGATTCACAAATAAGACTGAAAAGGGTGGGGCAGCTGCGGACTATCTGTCCAGGGGACACCTAAGTCTGCAGAACAGTAGAGAGCTTTGAGGACAGTTGGAGAGACGGTCACAGGTAATTACATGCTGTTCCATAGTTATTGTCTAGACTCCAGCCCAACCTCGACACTGCTGATATTTCGGGTTGGATAATTCCTTTACAGGAGCTGTCTTGTTTACTGTAGGATATTTAGAAATATCCCTGGTGATGCCTCCAATAACTTTTAGGAAATCTACCCACTAGATTCCAGTAGCAGCCCACCACTTGCAATAACCAAAATGTCTCCAGACATTGCCAAGTGTCCTGTCAGAAGCAAAATGGCCCAGGGCTCAGAACTGCCAGTCTAGACTTGCAATACTGCGAAATACTGCCAGGCACCTGTATTTCAAAAACTACCCATGTTATTCCTAAAATCCTTTAGGGGGCTCATAGTTTGGTTGAACAAAGCAGTGGGAGGTAGAAAAAGAAGGGTTAAATACTCAAATAAGGACAATTAATTTTTTACCACACACTTTAACATGTATTCCACAATCTAATTACCTTCAATATCATCTAAGGTTTTTCTCACCTTCAAATTGAAAGATTTTTTTTTTTAAGTCTATTGATGTATTTTGAGAGAGACTGAGTGAGCAAGCACAAGCAGGGTAGGGGCATTAGGGAGATAGAGAATCTCAAGCAGTTTCTGCACTCCCAGAGCAGAACCTGATTCAAGGCCCAAACCTACAACTATGAGATCATGACCTGAGCCGAAATCAAGATATGGATGCTTAACCAATAGGCATCCCAAGAAAAAAGACTTTAAATCAAACTGAAATTTTAATCTATTTTTAAAATCTGGAATGATTACTTGGATAAATACTACCTTTTGTAAAAAGAACATTCCCTCCCTGAATACAAAGTAACTTGTGAGGAAGCAGAGGAGCCTGAAGCTTTTATACTCTATCCCATTAAGTGGCTGGTCCCTAAGTTCAAACACTTAAAAGGAAGGTTGGGGCACCTGGGTGGCTCAGTGGATATGACCTCACCTGTAAAAAGGGGTTTCTGCTGATGATTTCAAACAGTTGTGGGAACTGAGGTGACAAATATAAAGCATTGGGCACACTGTAGGCATTCAAGGAGCATTGTCTCCTTGGTCTAGTTTCGTGAGCAACTGAGACAGGAAAGGGTTGGGTGAGGTCTGGGACACGGTGTACATTCAGGGTGACTGTTAAAACCTAGGCAACTAACCATTTCCCTGTGCTTCAATAAGGCAGGGGTTCTATTTCAAACAAGGGCACCTCACAGTTTCCTGTGTCCCCTGACACTTGATAATTACCTAGGGTAATTAACACTGATACCTTAGCAATTACCTTAGCTGTCCCCCACAAGCTTGAGAATTTACATCCATACACACACCCGTGCCAGCTTGGGAAAGCCCCCTCTCAGAAACACATACCTGAGATACTGACTATACTATTTGCCTCTCACATGTCCTGCTGGGCACCATGCCCATATACCGCCCACACGTGGGGGCAAGTACAACAAAACATTAAAGAGCTATGCAATTATATGCTA
Organism: Panthera uncia; assembly: GCF_023721935.1. Taxonomy (NCBI): domain Eukaryota; kingdom Metazoa; phylum Chordata; class Mammalia; order Carnivora; family Felidae; genus Panthera; species Panthera uncia. The sequence continues at coordinate 68,832,174 of NW_026057576.1, read as the reverse complement.
GCCAAAAAGAACAACAACAAAAAATTTTTGCAGAGCCCACTGTGAGGTGATGCTGTAACACACTCTATATGACACATCTTACCAGGAAGGTTTTACAGGACTTTTACAAAATGGAAGGCCAAACAAAGAGCAGTAGCTTCTGAGATAAAATATTACCTGTACCCTCTCCCTGTCGACTCTGCATGTGAGGATCTTTGGTAAACTCTTCTTGGTAAACGGTAGAAAGGATCCAAACAAATAGAATGCAGTTATGCAGACGAGAGCTTTCATGAACAGTTGTCCTCATTAGATCTAGATTATGATCCAATACAAGGAAGACTATGAAGGAGCAGTCCTCATACCCACCTCCAACAGCTAACAGTTAAAAATGTCACTAAAGCAAAAATCAAACAAGAGGCTAGCTAAAGTTTGTTGTCATTTTCTGTGCCTAAGGCATTTGAGTAGGTCAAGATGTATGTAAGATTGTAAACTTCAGGCCACTGAGGAGTATTACATCTGCTTTAGAGACTTCGTGTCTCCAACATGAAACTTATTAGTGAAAGGGGAAAGAAAACTCTGAAACTCCAACTGTTGCTTGTAGTTTAAGCTAGTGGTTCTCAGCTGGGGGGTGGGGGTGGGGCAGATTTTGCCCCCTTCTCACCCCCAGGACCACATGGCAATGTCTGGACACAATTCTGGTTGTGATACTGGGGGAGGTGCTGTGGCATCTAGTGGATAGAGACCTGGGATGCTGCTAAAGGTCCCATATAGCACAGCACAATCTCCTACAACAAAGAATTCTCTTGTCCAAAATGTCATTACTGCCAAGGTTGAAAAACCCCACTCTAGGCCCAAAATAAAAATGATTACTGTCTAGTGGCTACAAAATTTAAGAGATACATTTGATACTATAGATTTAATTATACTGTGGTTCCTATTGTCCCTTCCTGGTTAAAAAAATATATATGTGTTATAAGTACATACACTAATCAATTCAAGTTATCAAATGTGTATCCTACCCTCTCATTATAATAGGAAACATCCAGAATACTGCTGTTATGCTTGACTCATAACACCAGTAATTTAATGTGTATTGGGTATCCATTTCCTCAACTAGAGACTAATTCTACCATTAAGTGTCAAAACAGATTCTAAATCCTAATCCTGGTGTATTTTACACTGATTTCTATCAATACAGATCTCTAAGTCTTACTTGAGACCTACAGAATGAGCTTTGCTGAGAAGGCGGCCTGGGAATTTGCATTTTTTAGCAAGGTTTCCCAGTGATTCTCATACATGCTCAAGTTTGACAACCACTGACTTTGCGTCTACGAGAAAAGAGATGTCATTTCCAAATCATTCTTACATAAGTTAAATAGCAACAATCAAATAATTTATAAATACGGAATCAGCAACATATTGCACTATGCCACAGTGGCTTTAAAGGGGCTACCTGAAATAATATCTCTTCAAAGTGGGTCTGGTATAAGAAAGAAGTCCCTGGTTGAATATCTGACTCTTGACTTCTCGCTCAGGTCATGATCTCATGGTTTGTAAGACTGAGCCCCAAGTCGGGCTCTATGCTAACAGTGTGGAACCTACTTGGGATCCTCTCTCTCTGTGCCCCTCCCCCATGCTCTATCTCAAAATAAATAAACATAAGAAAGAAAGAAAGAAAGAAAGAAAGAAAGAAAGAAAGAAAGAAAGAAAGCTCATAAGCACCATCATAAAATTCCCTGTATCAGAAGTATTTTGTCTTGCAAACTCAAGATTTACCCAGTCAAGACTGTTCTTGGTAAAACATACTTACTCTTCAGGTTGATGTTCTTAAATGTCTGGCTGCCACAAGGTACAGGTTCACATACATGCTTTATACTTGTCATTAAATGACAACACATTAACTGTGAGAGGAGGTCATAACCATAAGATGAACAAAAACCAGACTTTCCAAATTAAAGAGAAATATTTTTCTTCTGAATTTTTCTGGGACTGAGCACCAAATATAATCTCATCTGGAGATTACACATTCAGATGAGAACATGTCCCCAAGCAAGCAAGAAAAAGGAAAAAAAAATGCAAAGCAAAATGAAGCAAAGGGAAAGTGTATTAAATGTTGGGGGTGAGGGCTAGAGTAATAGCTGAGCCACTGTATGTCAAGCACCTATTATTTTCGGGCATTTGACAAACACTTCCTTATTCAACCCTCACCAGTTCCACAAAGGAGATATTCTGCTGATGAAAAATACCGAGGACCAGAGAGGTTAAGTATCTTGATCAAATTCACAAAACTAGTCAGTGGGAGATCTGGGATTCAGACTCAGGGAATCAAGGTTTATGCAGCATTCCTCCACTCATGAGCCTGGCCCATCCCAATATCCACTAACATCCTGGTAGTGGTTTGTGGAAATTGCTTGTGAACATATAACTCAATAATAGCAAATATTTTTAATTGACATTTCAGAGTGCTGTGTGTCTTATTTTTACAACAACGTCTAAACTGCTGTATGGCTTATTTGTCTTAGAAATGGAATGGAATCAAATAAGCATTCTAAAACCCTAAAGCATCATACAAATGTAAGGCATTATGCTATTCATTAAAATTAATTTTATTTTGAGGATCTCTGACAGATGGCAGCAGGATTTTGAGATACTCTGAAATAATTAGTGACATGCTAGGATACTGTGAAATCATGACTGAGGTTACACTAAATTGGCTTCTAATAGCCACATATAATATAAATGATTTGGACAAGAGATAACGTCATTTTAACAATGATATTAGAGAGGCTCCGAGCCTCCTCCCTAGATGTGGGCATTTCCCAGGGGTCCGTTCTGGGCCTTTCCTCTACTTCTCTATCGTCCCCTTGGACAATCTCAGCTACTGGAGGCTTCAGATCTCACCTCTGCATGTTGACCAAGCACCAATTTACATGCTCACCCTTAACCTTTTTCCTGATCTCCAGACCAGAAATGTCCCTGATATCAGAGATGTTTCCCTGGCATTTCAAACTTAAAACAGTCAAAACTCCAATTCATTATCTCTTCCACCTTTTCTCTAATATAATTCCTCTCCTCTTCCTGTTTTTCTCCCTCAGGTAATTGTATCATTGTTCACATCCAGAAACCTCAGAATCATCTTCAACTCTGTCTAATACACATAACTGGACACTGGGTCCTCCAGAGGAAGCTCTCAAACCCACCCTCTTCTTCATGTGCTCCCCCAAGTTCTCTCTAAAACCAGAGCACCTGGCTGGCTCAGTTAGTTAAGCATCTGACTCCCGCTCAGGTCATGATCTCGTGGTCCGCAGGTTTGAGCACTGCATCAGGCTCTATACTGACAGCTCAGAGCCTGGAGCCTGCTTCGGATTCTGTGTCTCCCTCCCTCTCTGCCTCTCCCCCACTGCCCCCGCCTCTCAAAAATAAACATTAACAAAAAATTTTAAATCAGAACAAAACAAACCACACCTCTTCTTTCAAATCCTTCGAAGTCCAAAGAATAAATTCCAACCACCTTAGCAGGCCTCTGCATCATCAAGCTCCTGCCTAGTTTCACCTCCCATACAGACCTCTGCCCCCTGCCTGGCACCCTCACCAGCCAACCTGCTCTTCCTTAAACATCTGGACACCTCAGCCTCTGTACCTTCATTTATTTTACACCATTTGTTTTCTCTGCTATCATCACAGAGCACAGCTTCTGAACATGCCATCTCGCTTTCTGTATAGAAAAGAAAAAAGAAAAGGAAAGGAAAGGAAAGGAAAGGAAAGGAAAGGAAAGGAAAGGAA
>NW_026057576.1:68764595-68828402 GCF_023721935.1 Panthera uncia | reverse complement strand
AAAGGAAAGGAAAGGAAAGGAAAGGAAAGGAAAGGAAAGGAAAGGAAAGGAAAAGAAAAGAGAAAAGCTAACAGATATATAATTTCTGCTACCACATCAGCCTGTACATAACCCATCTCAGCACTTATCACATACTCATGATACCAGTGTGTCTGTTTTTATCTGGAGCCAATAGGGCAGAAACCAGATCACATCATCCAGCAAACTTCCTAGCACATGGTGCAGCAGGCAGTCCATGATTTCTCTAAAAGTTTTGTTCAAAAGGCATCACATCATGGGATATTAATAATTGCACTTTCATATGATATACAGCATGCCAATCTCAAAAGGCCAGAAAAGTAAACTTAGCTACATCCCAAAGGTTTGTTTTTATTTTTTAATGGTTATTATTTATTTTTGAGAGACAGACAGAGTGTGTGCAGGACAGGGGCAGAGAGACAGGGAGACACAGAATCCGAAGCAGGCTCCAGGCTCTGAGCTGTCAGCACAGAGCCCAACACGGGGCTCGAACCCACAAACCGTGAGATCATGACCTGAGCCAAAGTTGGATGCTTAACCAACTGGGCCACCCAGGTGCCCCTCAAAGGTTTATTTATGGTTGGTTACATAGTACACAGAAAGCATGTTACCACAAAAATAATGTTCAAGAATGAGATTGCATTGAAAGCCCATCTCAAAAAATCTTGTTTTAGTGACATTTTGGCTGAGATTTTGCGTATGGGGGGAATGGCAAGACAGAATGCTATGGAATTACTTTTTCACAGTATGGTAAAATGCATCTAGAGAACAGAACGACTTCATCAACCCTCCATAAAATGCTCTGCGGCCTCTGATCTCTGTGGCTGGATAGGCTAAGGATAAGGAAAAAGGAGAACGTGACCCAGTGGGGAAGGAGCCCTGTCTGGTTGGGGCAGGAGTGGCCCTGTGAAGGCTCTGTGGCTAGACACTTCCCATCTCCCCCCCAGTTTCCCCGATCCAAGGAAATCGGAACGGGCGCAGCTGGGTGAGGTGAGCAAACTTCAGGGGGTGCAATTCAGGTAAGAGGAGGTGGGCACAAGTGGAAAGCCTAAGCCAGCAGCATTTGGTGTGACGGCAGAGGCAGGCATGGACGAGCACACACAAAACCCCCCAATAAGCCATCGTTCACTCCCGAAACCCCACTAGTAGAGAGAAGGGGATGGGCTACAGAAGGGAGAAAAGGCAGATGGAGTTAGAGAGGAGTCAGCCATGATGTAAATAGAGGGACTGCCTACGAATTTGTAAGGTATACAATACTGAAAGAGTTCCCTGGAAGTTTATTTTTGGAAGACAATAATAACCCAAACCGTATGACATCATTCACTTCTCCAGAGTACTAAGAAAAACAATAACATAGCTTTTTTCATTTTCCGATTATTTGGAGTTCAAACAAATGGGAGTTTACTGTATCAAAATTCAATATCCATATGTGAGTTTTCAGAAGAACTTTTTGATGATGTTCATACATCTATAAATATGAATAATGCAGACTGTGGATCCTATGATATCAGATGACAAGACACAGCCTAAGCCTCAGCTCTTGCTAATTAAACGAATCAATTAAGAGACTACAGTTGCAACCGCATAGCTGCTGTTCTATAGTAGCAATAACAACCCCACGGGGAGGTCTTTTACTACATTAAAATGCTGTCCTCCACAACTCCATCTGATATTATTAGAAACAGTTATTTGTGTCTTGCTGTCATATTAGTAGCAAAGGCAAATTATAGAAATATGCAGACCAGAATGGTCCCAGTATGAGATCAGGTTGGGTTTTCAGCCTCCAAGGGAACATCGCTGAAATTCCAAAGTTCCCCAAAGTTCTTTAATGGAACTGATAAATCTACCAGCACAGCATCCATTTAGAAAGTAGGTAAGGGTCACATATTTACATACTTTCCTGCTAAGCTGATACAATTCAACTAGATGAATTATCATATTAAGTTTACCCTCCTGAGTTAAACTGATGGAGTTCAAAATTGTTTTCGATGGTTGTCATTAATCGCTGTTACTTCGTAAACGCTTACTTTGAAATCTAATTGTGCTAGCGTATCAAGGGTCATATTAATGGCCTTCTTAATGGTAAATCTTTGTAAAACATGTTTATTCTACTGATGTTATCACTCAAGCTTTCAAGGCTAATAAGAAATAAAGTATATTTATTATCAATAAAAACTTAATTTAAATGCACAATTTGAGATTTAAATTAGCTTTAAGAACTTCACCATGATTTGGTTTCATTAAGATCTCTGGCTAAGCTTCAAAGACATACAATCTGATAGTTCCTGAAGAGTTCTTGGGTAAGTGCCAATAGCACACTGTACCCTGAAGAAGCTGCTCATTGTACCCTGAGCTTGTTTTCGCTTTTGGACAATGTGCATTATTTTCACAAGAAAAAAAAAATGAGTCTTGGTGAGATACGTTTGACATCCTATTATAGTACTTAAAAAATAATAGCACTTTAAAAATTAAACGTAGGGGCGCCTGGGTGGCTCAGTCGGTTAAGCAGCCGACTTTGGCTCAGGTCACGATCTCGCGGTCCGTGAGTTCGAGCCCCGCGTCGGGCTCTGTGCTGACAGCTCAGAGCCTGGAGCCTGTTTCGGATTCTGTGTCTCCCTCTCTCTGACCCTCCCCCGTTCATGCTCTGTCTCTCTCTGTCTCAAAAATAAATAAACGTTAAAAAAAAATTTTTTTTTAAATAAAATAAAAATAAAAAAATAAAAATTAAACGTAAACAATGATTACAATACAAAACTGTGGAATAAAATGGTAATTTGTGCATTCCTAAGAACAGTATCAAAATATTCATCCTTATTATAAAGCACAGTCAAGTAAGGAATTCTGGTTAAGTGAAACGTTGGACGTCTTCTGTTTCTTCGTGTACTGATACTATCTGGTATGTACAAACTCACAGCTTCAACAAAGACATGCAAACAAAACAAACAAAACTCAGACAGATTACAATTTGAAATAGGCATATATATCTTGGAAAAATTCCAGGATATGTAGCTTACCAAGTAAGTGTATGTTATGGATTATATATTTGTGTCCCACCCCAAATCCATATGTTGAAGCCCTAACAACCCCCAATATAATGTTACTTGGATGTGGGGGCATCTGGGAGGCAGTCAGGATTGGATGATATCAGGAGAGTGAGGCCCTAATGATGGGATTAGTCCCTTATAAAAGGGAAAAAAGATGAGTCATTGTATTGTACACCTGAAATGAATATAACAGTGTATATTAATTAACTGGAATGAAAATAAAAACTTTAAAAAAATAAAAGTGAAATAAATAAAAGAGAAGAAAGCCCAGAACACTCTCTCTGCCATGTGAGAATACAGCTAATAAGGCAGACACCTGTAAGTCAGGAAGAGGGCCCTCACCAGGAAATGAATCTGCTAGCATCTTGATGTTGAACTTCCCGGCCTCCAGAACTGTGAAAAATAAATGTGTGTTGTTTAAACCACCCAGTCTAAGGTATTTTGTCACAGTTGTACTTAGCAGTTATGGCCATAACTGGATTATACAGTTGAGTAATTTGCTTTTTTTTATTTTTTTATTTTTTTTTAAAGTTTATTGAGAGAGAGCAAGTGCAGGGGGGAGGGGCAGAGAGAGAGAGGGAAGGAAAGAGAGGGAGGGAGAGGGAGGGAGAGAGAGAAAGAGAGAGAGAGGGAGAGAGAGAGGGAGAGAGAGGGAGAGGGAGACAGGGAGAGAGGGAGAGAGAATCTCAAGCAGGATCACACTCAGTGTGAAGCCTGATGCGAGGCTCAACCCCATGAACTGTGAGATCATGACCTGAGTCTAAATCAAAGGTCGGACGCTTAACTGACTGAGCCACCCAGATGTACCGTGAAACAATTTGTTTCTAAGGAACTCTGACAGTGAACAGCTTAACTTAAAAGTTAGAGACACCTGGTTTTGTGTCCTGTTTCTACCAGTTATTAGCACTGAATAGTCATTTAACCTGCCTGTGCTAATTTTGTCTTCTGAAAATCAGGCATACTCTTCATCAGCATCCCACATGTTTAAATGTGAGATATAGGTGATGATAATAGGTAAGAAAATACTCAGGAAAATAAATGGCAGTACTCAAGTCAGTTACTAGTAAGATCTAGACCTAAGGAACAATGCTCTGTTTATAAAATATATTTTTACGTACATTGCCTGAATTAGTTTTCAACTTTTCATACACATCAAATATGCTTTCGTGCCTGTCTATATGGAGTGTATACTGGGTTGAACACTGCTATCCAAAACGGCACGTCCAACTGATATTTCAGAATGTGACCTCAGTGGTAAGGGGGGGGGGGTCTTTGCAAATGTAATTAGTTCAGAAGAGGTCTTACCTAAGGATGGGTCCTAAATCCAATGACTGGTGCCGTCAGATGTCTGTGACCGAATATACACAGACCCGAGGTAGAGAGCCATGTGAGGACAGAAGCAGGGACTGGAACAATGCAGGTCTAAGCCACCAAACAGCAAGTGCTTCCCAACTACCAGAAGCTTCACAAGAGCCATGAACCTGATTCCCTGGGAGAACCTCCGGAAGGAGCCAGCCCTGCCTACACCTTGATTTCACATTTCTCATCTCCCAAACTCTTAGAGAACACATTTCTGTAGTTTTAAGCCACCCCTTTTGTGGCAACCTGTTGCGGGCAAACTTATGAAACTAACAACTGTCCTATATCCTACTTTTTGGGGACGGTTAATGAAACTAATAGATACCAAAGGCTAAAATGTGGATGGTCTGAATTTGTATGTACATTCAAGTCAAAGAGGCTGCTTCTCTGAATCATAGAGGCACAAATTTCATCTCTCAACGCCCTTCACTAATTCAGAAGAGTTTGCCTTTCATTACATAAAAATACTACTACTTAACAATTTTTAAATCAAGTTCAAACAGTAACAGAAAGGAGAGACCTTACTTAAGCTTAGCTTTAAAGTTGAAGAGCCAAAGGCTTTAAAGTGGACTAAATCCACCGTATCTCCAATCTCTACCTTTTATATGAATCTGAATCTATGTAAGTGGGTGTGGGGCTCTATGAACAAGAAGAGAGCCCTTTAAGTTCCAAGGCTGTGTGTCAGGATAAGCTAGGTTAGGCTTTAGAAATAACACGGAAATCTTAGTCCGTGGAAGGCTGAGGGGACAGTGCCCAGCTCCCATCTTCCTCAGGGACACGTGCTGCTAGGACTCAACAACCAAGCATACAGCTTGGTGGACATGGTAGAACCCAGAAAGCTCACACTTGCTCTTGTCACTCCCTGACCACAAGTGAGGACCTCTCTGTGAGGAGACTATTCTCCATGGGTCTCTCGTGCTTCTCCACTTCTTGTGAGCACGGCACTGACTGTCTTTTGTTCTGGACTATTTTTCAAGGCTGTTTGAATAGCAATGTCTCCCTCAGAACAAAGGAAGGCATGCTCCCTGCCCATACAGACACACTCAGGGTTCTCTGAACTAAACTCAGGCTCCTCTGCTATAACACACAACCCACTGTGCAAGCAGGTGTCCCCCTGCCCTCATCACACTGCCCTGTGGGAACTGGAGTTCAAGGAAATGGTGCAAAAATAATGATATTCTGGCTATTGTTATTGCTGTAATAAACCATCCATCTCAAACCCTGGAGTCTCGCCTCTTCCACCAGCATACATGACTATAATGGGTTAATCTTCAAATAGGGTAAAACCTCAGACCCTCCATTGTTCTTGACAGTCACTTCCATTCATAGCTCATAGTCAGAACTAGTCATGTGGTCCAACCCAATCCTTCTGCCTTATTACTGAAAATGCAAATGACATAAATAGACTAAATTCATGCACGTATACAGTCTCACTCCACAGAAAGATGGGCAGAAGGTTTAAGCGGTACTTTACAGAGGAATAGACTTAATGGTCAATAAACATAAAGGAGCAATACATCCAGAAAAATAAGTCCTACTTCATTAATAATCAGGATGTTAATTAAAACCACAATGAAGACACTACAGACACTGGCAGAAATTAAGAAGTCTGATAATATCAAGTACTAGTGAAAATGTGGAACAGAGTGAATTCATTCACTGCATACTCCATGCACATCAACCCTAACAAAGCTTTTGCATACGTACAAAGTAGGCTACGTGCACTTATGGACATAAATGCTTACAGCAGCACTGAGTTACAGCAAAAACACTGGAGACCACCCGGGGGTCCATCAACAGTCGAGGTGGGCCTCACAAACAACACAGAACCAAATAACCATGCCATAGATGATTATAGAATATAATCCCATGCATTTTGAGCTTAAAAGCATGCAAAACTAAGCTGTATGATATTTAGGGGTGCATATATGTGGAAAACTTTAAAAAAAAGAGTGATAAAAATCAAAAAGTTCTCTGTAAAGGGGGAGAAAGGGTATCTAGTAGGATTGAGAAGGAGCCCACAGTGAACTTCCAAGATAATGAAAATTTTTTTGTTGTTTTCAGAAAAACTATGGTGGGTGTACATTTGTTTTACCTTTATGCTTTGTAGCTTATAAATATTTTTTATAATATTTATTTTTGAGAGAGAGAGAGAGAGAGCAAGCGAGCAGGGGAGGGGCAGAGAGAGAAGGGGACAGAGGACTGAAAGCGGGCTCTGTACTGACAGCAGAAAGCCTGATGCGGGGCTTGAACTCACTAACCATGAGATCATGACCTGAGCAGAAGTCACACGCTTAACTGACTGAGCCACCCAGATACCCCAACAAATATTTTACAAATGTCCTTTTACACATACTTACAAATATTTGAAATATATAATAGTTTATATAATATTTAATATTTATATATCTAACAAAATCTAATTTTAATGAGATTTATTTTGCTGGACATGAAAATAACAAAATGGTATTTTTTACAATTCAAAGTGTGTATAAAAAAAAAGGAATGAAATTAATTATTTTGAAGTCTGTACCTTCCCTGAGTTGAAACAGTAACATTTTTGAAGTTTATCATTGCAACAAAGTACTTCTTAGTCTAAAATTAAACTCTTACTTGGTCCGCTCCTGGCTCAGTCAGTGAAGCATCTGACTTCTGCTCAGGTCGCTCAGGTCGTGATCTCACCGTTAGTGAGTTCAAGCCCCACATCAGGCTCTCTGCTCTAGGTGGAGAGCCCACTTTGGACCTTCAGACTCCCTCTCTCTCTGCCCTTACCCCCTGCTCATAATTTCTGTCTCTCACTCTCTCCCCCTCTCTTCTCTTCTCTCTCTCTCCTTCCTCCTCCTTTCTCTGTCAAAAATAAACATTAAAAAACAAATAAAATTAAGCTCTTTCTAAAAAACTCATAAAATTAAACTCTGAAGGCCATGTTTATCAATATTCAAAAGCCAACTTCTATGGAAAATTCCACAGGTATTCTCACAAAGGCAAAACAAAGACAAATGTGTATTGGGAAAGTCCTCCATTTACCATGTGACCTGCTAATGCTCCTGCTCCTGGAGTGCAAGCTTTGGAACCTGCTTCTGCTTTAGAAAATTAGGACTGAAGCAGCACAACCTAGCTAGAAATCACCTGGAAAGTACTCTGTATCTGTCCTATTAGTCCCACTATCTCCAAACCCTTTCTTTCCCTCTTCCATCCTGGTCTATTATTGCTAATAGAAAAATGCATTGTAAACAAACTACACTGGCCATCCCAACCCAGGCGATGCAGAATTTTAGAGTGCTTAGAAACTGCACTAGAAATTGACGTTCCTTCTGCATACAAGCTGTATAAACAACGCAGACAGATGTTTGGGGAGGTTGTGGCTGTTTAGGGGCACGTGCGTATGTTTTAGGTGCCTGGAGTGGATGAAAGTAAATGAGGTAAAGGGCATTTGCTGATGGGAAGAGCACTGGGCACAGCGGAAAACCCGAGCATGCTTGCCTGCTCTACGCACCAACTGGCTGTGACACCTTGGGCAAAACAAGCTGTCTTTTCTGATGCAAGTTCCTGATCTAAGGAAGGGGGATTCACTCTAAGGTCCCAAAGTCCCCTACACTTTTCCATTTCTCCATTTGTTTCTGTATTTGCTTTCTTCCCATTTCTTTCTTAAGCCTAATCCTTAGGTCTCATGCCTGTCAATCTCATGAATTCGCTCAACAAGTATTTACTGGGTGCCCACTGTTCACTAGGGTGCTGTTCTGAGTGCTGGGTGGAGAGTGGGGAGCAGAACAGACCAGAGCCCTCTGCTCATGGGGCTTATCATAACCAGTTTTTAAAAGTAAAATATTAAAGTACGTCAAATAGTGATAACTGCTAGAGAAAAAGAACAAAGTGGAGGAAAGGTGGTCAAAATTTTATACAGTGTGACCCGGAAGCCATCCCTGAGGTGGTGGCTGCTGTGTAAAAAGACATGAAGAAAGTGAAGGAATCTCCTGTGCAGGTATGTGGGGGCAGACAGTCCTGGCAGAGGAAAGGCAGCTGAGACCCTGAGGTGTGTGCCCAACATGTTTGAAGAAGAGTGACAAGACCAACTAACTGGATTTCTATTTCAAAAGATCACATTAATGGGGCACCTGGGTGGCTCTGTTGGATAAGTGTCCCACTCTTGGTTTTGGCTCAGGTCATGACCTCACAGTCCATGGGATCCAGTCCTGCATCAGGCTCTGGGCTGACAGCGTGGAGCCTGCTTGGGATTCTCTCTTTCTCCCTCTGCCTCTCTCTCCCCAGCTCATGTGCTCACTCCCTCTCTCTCAAAATAAACAAACTAAAACACACACGCATGCGCGCGTGCGCGCGCGCGCACACACACACACACACACGTGTCTCACATTAATGGTTAAATTAAAAACAGGCTAAGGACCAGAGGCAGAGTTGGGAAGACCGGTGACTGCAGTAATTCAGACAGGAGATGATGAAAGCTTTGGTCAGGATTGGGGCAGCTCATGTAGCCATTTTCGAGATAGGAAAAAATTGTAAGAGAAATGTTTTGGTTTTGTCTGTGGGTCTTGCCTGTTGACAGCTCAGTGTTCCATGTGTGAACGCTGAGAAATCAATTAGAATCCAAGGAGAGTTATCAAGTAGCAGCGACAGAAAAAGTGCCCTTTCCAGCATGAACACTGAGGTACAGAAAGACCGCCACAGAATACATTCTAGGAAAGATGCCCATGAGTTATTGCTGCATAAGAAGATGTGTAATTCTATTTCTGGAAGAATATAGGCGTATTTCATTCTATTGTGCTTTGGTTTGCTGCATGCTGCAGATACTGTTTCTTTTTTTACAAACTGAAGGTTTGTAGCAACCCCGCATCAAGTGAGTCTGTCAGTGCCATTCTTCCAACAGCACTTGCTCACTTCCTGTCTCCATGTCACATTTTGATAAGTCTTACAATATTTCAACTTTTTCATTATGACTGTATTTCATTACTACTGTATTGTTGTAACCTGTGATCAGTGAGTGATTACAACTCACTGAAAGCTCAGATGATGATTAGCATTTTATAGCAATACAGTATTTTTATTTATTTTTAAATAGTTTATTTATTTATTTATTTTTAGTAATCTCTACACCCAGCATGGGGCTCAAACTTACAACCCTGACATCAAGAGTCACATGTCTGAGCTCTTCTGTCTGAGCCAGCCAGGAACCCCTAGGAATACAGTGTTTGAAAATTAAGTTACGTGCATTGTTTTTTAATTATTATTAAAAAAATTTTTTTTAATGTTTATTTCTTTTTAAGAGCGAGACAGAGCACGAGTAGGGAAGATGCAGAGAGAGAGGGAAACACAGAATCCAAAGCAGGCTCCAGGCTCTGAGCTGTCAGCACAGAGCCTGACGTGGAGCTTGAACCCACAAACCATGAGATTATGCGCTGAGCCAAAGTTGGAAGCTTAACCAACTGAGCCACCCGGGCGCCCCTGTGCATTTTTTTTTAATATAATGCTTTGCACACTTAAGAGACTATTCTATAGTGTAAACATAACTTTTATATGTACTGGGAAACCAAAAAATTCATTTGACTCGCTGTATTGTGACATAAGCGTTCTTGCTGTAGTATGGAACCAAACCCACAACAGCTCCAAGGTATGCCTGCATATCTACTGTTAATAATGAAAATACTCTAGGAGATGGGATGTATACTTCTGTGATAGTGAATTTTATGTGTCAACTTGGCTAGGCCACAGTATCCAGATTTTTGGCCAAACATTATTCTAGATGTTTCTATGAAGTTATTTTTAGATTAACATTTAAATCAGCAGATCTTGAGTAAAGCAGATTACACCTCATAATCTGGTTGGGTAACATTCGATCAACTGAAGAAAAAGGACTGACCTCCCAAGCAAGAAGGAATCCTGCAAGCACATGGTCTTTGTACTTGAACTCCAACCATTTCCTGGCCTACTGTGCAGGTTTTGGACTTGACCCCTCTTCCTCTCTCTCTACACACACACACACACACACACACACACACACACACACACACACTCCTGGTTCTGTTTCTTTGGAGAACCCTAATACAATTTCTTAGGACATGCATTGAAATAATATTTAAATTTTTAAATTAAAAAAAAGCATGAAATAACTTATCAGAAAAAATAACTATAAATCGCAGGTGCTACACTTAAAATTTATGCATATACTACTACATATGCTTTGATATGTAAACTTTACTGTGTCTCTATATATAAACTATAAATGCACATTATTAGTAATGTCCTTCCTATCTCCATGACTACAAAAACACTTATCCTTTGATCCACGCCACAGGCCTCTCCTCTGATATTCTCAATAAACTCACAGAGCAAACAGAACTATCCAATGTGAATTTACAACCTGAACAAGGTACCCAAAACTATGAACAGACATTTTACAGATTATAAATGATACCTAGCAAATGAATACATGGAGAAACATTCGAATACATAAGGAGTAAACAGAAATGCTAATTAAAATAAATAAGTTACCTTTTTTAACAGTTAAATTATTTTGAAAATTATAACTAATACTACTAATGATATGATTATTATGCTCGTTACTTTTACATTAAAAGTAAAAATAGTAACTGTAAATTGCTTTCCATAGATAAAGCTCAATGCTTTTAAAAATCATAACTCCTACTAGTGAGAGTGCAAAGTGGTATGCTGACACATGACGAAGGGCATTCTAAAGAGATATGAGGTAACTGATAATGTGTACTAAGCCATAAAATTATTCATGGTTTTGATTCTATTCACTTAAAATTTTTTTAATGCTTATTTATTTTTGAGAGAGAGGGAGAGTATGAGTGGGAGAGGGGCAGAGAGAGACAGAGAGGAAGAGAGAATCCAAAGCAAGCTCTGCACGGACAACACAGAGCCCAATGTGGAGCTCAAACTCACAAACCGTGAGATCATGACCTGAGCCAAAGTCAGATGCTTTTCCAACTGAGCCACACGGGCGCGCCATGATTTTATTTAGAATGAGATATATTTCATACATTTCTGAACATGCTTGAAAATAATTCAAAATGTCAAAGAAGCAAAACCCATTAAGTTGTTCATTAGAACACCATTCATAATTGCAAAAACGAGGAGTAACTTAAATACCTAACAATTGGGATTCATGAATAAGAAAATATGTCACATCTACTCATCAGAATGTTAAACACAACTCCAGTAAAATGATGCTGATATTTTCTAGCAATATGGAAAATGATCAATAGGATCTTAAGTGAAAAAATCAAGATCCAAAATTATGTCTCAGTTCCCTTAGAAATGTGTACTTGAAAGGACCTGATAGAGAAAGCTAGAAGGAAAACTAAAGAGAAAAAAAGCCATGGTCACTATTTTCAAAAGCATCTTAAATAATATGTTCTTATTTTTATAATAAAAACAGAGAGAAAATCTTCAGTAGAAAAAAAGCACTTGAAATACTCAACAAAGTTCAAATAATAATAAAAAAAAACACCTTTTCTCTCTAAAAAGAAATAGCTAAAACTATTCTATCACGGAAACGTGACGAACACATTAAAGAATGCATTTTCTTATACAAAGATACCTCATTTAATAGCAAAATAAAACCATGATGAAGGCAAGTTCAAATACATGGGCTAAAGCTATTTGAACACTTTTGTTTCTCTGTAAATTAAATGATTATACAAAGTAATAATTCTTTCATACTTACCACTGTGCCAAGAAACTGAATGCTCATGTTTCCACCTGCTTCTCGAGAAAGACACTGGAAAAAAAGAAGTATAAAATGAATTCGCATCCACACAAAAATGTGTACATGAATGTTTGTAGCAGCATTGTTCTGAACAGCCAAATAACCCAATGTCCATCAACCAGTACACAGATAAACAAAACATGGTATTTTCATACAATGGAATATTATTCGGCAATAGAAAGGAATGCAGTACTGATACATGCTACAACAGAAATCAGTCACAAAGGACCACATGTTCTACGATTCCATTTAACATGGAATGTCCAGAACGACCAAATCCACAGAGACAGGAAGCAGCTGAGCAGTTTGCCTGTTCTTTGCAGAAGATCCGCAGCTACCCCAGAGACTTTCCGGTCATCACAACTTCCTCGGTTACGACAGGGTGCCTAAGAATACACCAAATATCACATCTTTTCTTTGGGGTAAATTACACCACTGGTCAAGGAAAGGACTCAAAAAATTTTTTGATGACCCAAGAAATTAGGGGGAAAAAAGTGAAACTTGGGGCTTCACGGACCTGTCAACAATTAGGAATGAAAGTAATGAAGACATGCATAAACTCTGGTTGTCCTACTGAAAAAAGAGACATGCTTATAACTTTAGAGCAGAATGCCAAATGGCAGAGATTGCCAAGGCCAAGTCTGGAAGAGTTAGAAAGGGTGGCAGATTCCACAGATGCATTAAAGTTGTCCAGAAAAGAGAAGATGTCCCTAAGGCTTCTTCAGACTGCTCCAGAAAAAACTAGACCTCATGCTTGGACAAGAGACATCTTCGATGGGCACCTGGGTGACTCAGTTGTTTAAACGTCCAGTTTCAGCTCAGGTCATGATCTCACAGTTCATGGGTTTGAGCCCATGTCGGGCTTTCTGCTGTTAGCACAGAACCCGCTTCATATCCTCTGTCCCCCTCTCTCTGCCCTTCCCCCACCTGCACTCTCTCTCCCTCTCTCAAAAATAAACAAACATTAAAAAGAGACAGAGACAGGGGCGCCTGGGTGGCTCGGTCGGTTAAGCGTCCGACTTCGGCTCAGGTCAAGATCTCACGGTCAGTGAGTTCGAGCCCCGCGTCGGGCTCTGTGCTGACCGCTCAGAGCCTGGAGCCTGTTTCAGATTCTGTGTCTCCCTCTCTCTCTGCCCCACCCCTGTTCATGCTCTGTCTCTCTCTGTCTCAAAAATAAATAAACGTTTAAAAAAAACTTAAAAAAAAAAAAAGAGAGAGAGACAGACAGACAGACAGACATCTTTGGAAGAATCATCTGGCACAAGTTCAAGAAGTGAAATTTGTACCTAAGTAACAGATACAATAAAAAATTATTCTTTGCAATGCTTTACGTGGGACATTTTGACAGACTGAGACTCAAGAAGTAAGCCTATGTTAAAGCCAGGAAGAAAAGTTTAGGGAAAAAAAGTAAGAAAAAAATTCTTCAGTAAGAGTTTCCACATCTTTCCAAAGCCCACAAGTCAAGTCTTATCTAATAAATCTGAACTCTTAACTTACCATTTTTTCTTGGATAACAGTCTATATACAAATTAAATATATGTTAAGGGGTTTCATAAAGAACTTATGTTTCCAGTCAAATGACAATTTACTTATCGATTGGTCTAAGTATTTTTATGCCACGCTAATTCTGGAAGTGGTCATGCTTTTACCAAACTTTAAAAAAAAAAAAAAAATTAGGAATAAGGCACAGATCAAATTCCAGAAAAGAAAGAAAGAAAGAAAGAAAGAAAGAAAGAAAGAAAGAAAGAAAGAGAAAGAAAGAAAGAAAGAAAAAAGGAGAGAGGGAGGGTGGGAGGGAGAGAGGGAAGGAAGGAAGGAGAGAAGGAAAGAGGGAGGGAGGAGGACTAGGAGGAAATAAGAAATGACTGCTAATTAGTATGGGGTTTCTTTCCACATTGGTGGAAATGTCCTACAATTGCCTGTGGTGACTACTGCACAACTCTGTGATGAAAATAAAAAACACTGACTTGTGCACTCTAGGTGAACCATGTGGTATGTGAATTCTATCTCAATAAACTTGTTATAAAAAGTAAGTTAGCATTTGTTTAAAATGACAAGAGAGACAACACAATTCTTCTATGGCCAGAGAGTAGTCAAAAAGCACCTCTATGCTATGCATTTATTTGTAAATAAAATAAGTTCAAAATGAATACAGTATGATTTATGCATATCTTGTTTGAATTTTAGTTTGCTAGAAATGATGACTAAATAGTTCACAAAAAGTAAATTATACCTTTTTTTTTTTCAGGTAATTCTCACCCATAAAACTGCTGTGTTATTCCTAACATGTTCTTAAAAATTCTTTCTTCCCTGTGCTACTCTGAGAGGGCCCAGTGGCTTCAAAGACCACACAAAAAAATAAAGCAATTCTAACTACGTAGCTATACATTTTTTTTAAAGTTCCCAGATGTGGCCCTCGAGGGAGTAGTGGCCATCAATCAACTCCATGCCGTGAACTATTACAGACATATCCTAATAGTATTCCTTTCTAACAAGTGCAGGTTTACCAATTCCAATCTTTTTTTAAAAAATATTTTTAATGTTTATTTATTTTTGAGACAGAGAGAGACAGAGCATGAGCAGGGGAGGGGCACAGAGGGAGACACAGAATCCGAAGCAGGTTCCAGGCTCTGAGCTGTCAGCACACAGTCCAACGTGGGGCCCAAAGTTACAGATCAGGAGATCATGACCCTAGCTGGAGTCGGATGCTTACCCGACCAAGCCACCCAGGCACCCCCTACGAGTTCCAATCTTTAAGATCACCCAAGTCATAAAACCCAGAGCAAATCTCCAGAATTCAAGCTGAGCCCTTGGGTCCTTGATTGAGGGAAATTAGATCAATAAGAAAGAAAGTAGTTCAGTGTACAACGACAACTGGTTACACCACCTGTAAATATTGCCTCCAGTGACTCAACACAATATCTGACGGTGCCTGGGTGGCTCAGTCAGTTAAGCGTCCGACTTCGGCTCAGGTCATGAACCCAAGTCTGAGCCCCATGTCAGGGTCTGTGCTGACAGCTCAGAGCCTGGAGCCTGCCTTAGATTCTGTGTTTCCCTATCATTCTGCCCCTTCCCCACTCATGCTGTCTCTCTCTCTCTCTCTCTCTCTCTCTCTCTCTCTCTCTCTCAGAAATAAATATTAAAAAAAAAAAAAAAAAAGCTATCTGACCAGCACACTCAAGGTGGAGAAAACTCAAAATCCATATTTTTATCCATTAATTTCACTTCTAAGAATTTATCCTAAGGGAAAAAGTCATGAATAGGAAACACACACACACACACACCCCCCACACAAAAAAATCCACAGCTACAAAAATGACACTGTAGTGCAGTTTCCAGAATCTAAAAATTTCAAGCAATCTAAATGATAAATAAAACAAACTGGTTAAATAAATTATGATATAATCCATGCAGCCATTAAAAAATTTGAGACATGAAAAATGTTTATAGTATATTTCTAAGTGCAAAAAAATCAAAATGGTATGTTCAGAATACATCATGTTAAAAGCTTCTATATGTTCAAGATAAAATTCTAGCACAAATAATGCACATAAAACAGTCAACTATTATTTCTCGGTGGAAGATATTAGTTGGCCTTTCTTTTTGGCTTACCTATTATTCCTATTCTTCCAAATGGACATACATAACTTAATAAAGGCAAAAAGAGAAATAATACAGAATGAAATAAAGTAATTTATTTCCCTCAATGTCCTAAGGGATTAAAAACTGAGTCTTGAATCATGGGTTCTGACACTGGCACTTGTACTTTGGTCATCCATCCACCCATCCATCCATCCATCCACTAGATTGAGTTGAGCACTGCTAGTTGAATTAAGAATCATCCTCTGGGAGACCAAATGAAAGAAGAAAATTTGAAAAGAAATCATAGGGGCGTCTGGTTGGCTCTGTTGGTAGAGCACGTGAGTCGATCTCTGGGTCATGAGTTTGAGACCCACATTGGGGATAGAGATTACATTAAAAAATAATAAATAAAATAAATTATAATTCAATATGATAAATCTATAGTACAAAATGTACAAAGTATTATAGGATAAGAGGCCAGACTAGCTAAATGCCCAGAAAGGTTAAGGAAGACTTGCAGATACACATTAGAGTTGGGTACTCAAAAATGAGCAAGCATTCTCCAAAAGGGTAATAAATGAAACACTTTTGGTCAGATGGGACTGTTTATGCAAATTTCAGATTAAGAAGAAGCACGGTGATTTTAAGGCATGGTGAACAGTCCAGTATGACCAGAGATAGGTTTGGTTGATGGAGGGAAGGGGCAAGAAAGGAAACCAAGAAGAAATTAGGGAGCCAAGTCCCATCCTGCACAGAGTCATACTTTACGAAGTTCTTATACTTAAAAACTGAGGAGTAACATGTTTGTTTTAGAAAGACTGATGGTCTAATGTGAGGTTGAGGGTACACCGGAATGGAGGAGGAGGTGGGCTGGGAGCACAAGGAAAAGGCAGCAGGTAGCAATCACCAGGTTAGTAGGGCTCCAATGCTAGAGGTAAACCCAACAGTAGAACTAAGCCTGTTTCATTCACAGAAACTTAGAATTTGGAAAGCAAACAGATCTCAAAATCTTCATCTTGTTTTACTTATGAGGAAATCAAAGGTACAGGGATGCCTATATTGCACTAGGAAAATAAGAATTCCAACCCAAGCAGTTGTGCAAGGTTTGGATATCCCCACTATGTGGGATGGAATATCTCTACAACATCAGGCTAAATCATCACTTAGATGGTGGGTCCTTTAAGGACAAGGACCATTTCTAGCATTTCCTCCTTAATCCCAACAGCATGCAAGTCAGTGCCGCAGAAATGGAAAAGATTTAAATCAATCTTCATCAAGAATTCTGAATTTTTTTCATACTATGAAAGAGAACAGTGACCTACAGCTCTCTCAATCTTCAACTGTCTAGTGGAAATTTTAGCTAGGGAGAGTTAGAAGTGTAGCTGCCAAGAAATTAGGGAAAGGCGTGTGATAGAGTGAGGATAGGCAGTCCAATAATACGCTGACTTCCGCACTGCTGAGATTTTAAGAGTAGGGAGGAAAACACTCAGTGCAAGCGTCGCCATTACTATCAGCCCAGGACTCATCCCCGCAGTAGCTAAATCTTCCTTCCTCAGAAGCTCAAGGCAGAAATCCAGAATCCAGTCCATATTTACCAGGACAGAAGCAGCACAATTAATTACTGTAAGGCAGCAACAGTATCAATCATAACGGCTGTTCAGAATGAGAAATTTTCTGATTGAAAAGTATGGCCCTTATACTCTGGGAAGATGGCAGTGGTGGCATGGTTTCTGAGTCCTCTCCAGAAACACTGAAGAGGCCCAGTGGCAACAAACGTCCCTAGCACCCCAAATGTTGCCTACAAATACCGTTTCCCACTCCAAGAAATCAAGGCTTCTTGGCAGAACAGCTTAGCCCTGGTTTGAGGCAGAAATGAGGCTGCTACATCTTGTCATTTCAAAAAGCAAGGGGGCTATCAAAGACGGGGGGAGTCACACGAAAGGGACTTAGAAGCCAACCTGAAGAATAGTCCCTGGCCAAAGATGGCAAAATCTGACCATCACTAAGGTTATAACTGCAATGGATTAAAGCCAAGTATGTTTAAACCCATGACTTCAAAACAGATACCGGAAACAAAAACAAAATAACACCCTAAGTGAGTCACTTTTGGAGAACGATAGGGAACCAAGTCTTTGGGAACTGAGAAGTAAAAGGATCCAGCATTTGTCTTGCCTTTTCTATGAAAACTGATCTGCTGGATAACCCAAGAAGTAGGTGAGGTAGAGCTTCTCTTTAAAGAATTAATCCTGGTAATAAATTTAAAGAAATGACAACATTGGAATATCATCGTTTTGTAAACCTTAACGAATTTATTGATTGAAGCTTGAGCATCAACAGAGAAGTAAGCAGACAAGTATGTGCCTCTTCCAGAGGCACACCACAGCATTTATGACTCAGTCTTGCCAAAGATAATGGCACCTGAATCTGATTGTTCCTCTAGATCCAAATATCAATTTCTAGAAAACAAAGGAGATCGGACATGTTAACCCATACCACTGGAATGTAATCAGCTAAATTCTGACCATGGAAAATTGTATAGGACAAACCATCCTGTTCCTTCAAGAAATAAAATGCAAAGAATAAAAAAAAAAATTCTACAGACATTTCCCTCAAGCTACTATCCCATTTCTCCTTTAAAGCCAGACTCCTTAAAATGTTGTCTCTCTTCCTGGTCTCTGCTTTGTCACTTTCCATTCTCCTTTGAACTCATTTCCATTTGTTTCCCCCCCACTATTCATCTGTAATCATTCTCATCAAGATCACCTATGATTTCCATGTTGCTTTACCTATCAGTCGGTTTTGTCCTCATCTTACCCAGCAACACTACAAACAGTCAATGATTCTCTTTCCCAAACACAATTCTTTCACTGGCTTCAAGGATATCCATGCCCCTAGTTTATCTCCTACCTCCTTGGCAGCTGTTTCTTAGCCTTCTTTGCTAGCTTCACCTCTTCATTCAATTTCTACCTGCAGGAGTGCCCCCAGGGCCTAGTCCTCAACTCTCTTCTCTTTTCCATCATGCTCTTCCCCTGTGTAATCTCATCTCTTCCTCCCAATCCTGATGCCCATCTTAAATCAATTTCACTGAAGCATAATTTAGGTACAAAAGATTGCATTCTATTTAAAGAACAGAATTCAGTGACTTTTGACAATTTTGAGAAATCACCACCACAATCAACACAGGGAACATTTCCAACACCTCCAAAATGTTCTTCCTGCCCATTTACACTCCAATCCTGGTCCTTGCCCCCCAGGCCACCATTGATCTGATGTCTAATACACAAGGTCATTTTATTCACCAAAATGGACATACAGCTGTTTGAGTACCGTTTAAGAGAATTTCACATTAAAAGTCCTTAGCACTTTTGCCAAAAATTAATTGATCTATATGTGGATCTACTATACTTTCTTCTGTTCTACATATCTAACTACCAATGCCACACTGTCTCGACGCTGCTGTTTCATAGTTAGTCTTGAAATCAGGTTGCATAATTCTCCCAACTTCATATTTCTTTTTAAAAATTGCTTTGGCTCCTATGATTTTTCAGTGAACAGGGTCTTTTTTTTTATAGTAAAAAAACATGACAAAATTTACCCTTTTAGCCAATTTGAAAGTATACAGTTCAGTAGTGTTAAGTATATTTATGCTGTTGTGAAACAGATCTTCAGAACTTTCTCATCTTGCAAATCTGAAATTCTATTCCCACTAAACAACAACGCTCCCTTTCCCTTCCCTGAGGTCCTTGGTAACCACCATTCTACTTTCTGTTTCGATGAATTCAACTGCTTTAGGTGTCCCATCTAAGTGGAATCATACAGTATTTGTCTTTTCTTGTCTGGTTTATTTCATTCAGCATAATGTTCTCAAGGTTTAATCATGCTGCAGCATGTGACAGGATTTCTTTCCTTCTTACGGCTGTAAATTATTTCACTGTATGTATATACCACATTTTATTTGTCCATACATCTGCCGATGAACATTTTGGTGGCTTCTACCTCCTGGCTATCCTAAATAATGCTGCAATGAACTTGGGTATGCAAATACCCCTTTAGGACCCTGTTTTCAATTCTTTCAGATATATATCTAGAAGTGAGATTGCTGGACCATATGGTAGTATTATTCTTAATATTCTGAGGAACCTTCATACTGTTTTCAAGTTGTGCCATTTTACACTTCTACCAACAATGCACAAGTATTTTAATTTCTCCATGTTCTCATCAACACCTATTCTTTTCTGGGTGTGTTGTTGTTGTTGTTGTTGTTGTTGTTGTTTTTGGTAGTAGCCATCCTAATGGATATGAAATGATATCTCATTGTCATTTTGATTTACACTTCTAGGATGGTTAGTGATATTGAGCACATTTCCATATGCTTATTGCCTGTTTGTATATCATCATGGAGAAATGTCTATTTAAGCCCTTTGTCCATTTTTAAATCAGGTGTTTTTTTTTTTTTTAGGTTGTGGGAATTCTTTATATATTCTAGATATTAACCCCTTATCAGATTTATGATTTGCAAATATTTTCTCCTATTCTGTAGGATGCCTTTTCACTCTGCTGTGTCCTTTGATGCACAAACGTTTTTTTAGTTTGATGTAGTCCCATCTGTCTTTGTCTTTGTTGCCTATGACTTTGGTGTTATATCCAAGAAATCATTCTCAAGTCCAGTGTCATGAGGATTTTGGCCTCCATTTTCTTCCAGGAGTTTCATGGTTTTAAGTCTTACATTTAGGTCTTTAATCCATTTAAGCTAATTTTTGTTTATGGTGTAAGATACAGATCCAATTTCATCCTTTCCTTTGTGGCAGATCCCATGCTTTGAGAGAAAATCTACAGGCTTATGACTACAGAATTTGTGTTTTCAACTCCCATTTGTCATCTGAGTTCAAGGCTCATACAGTCAATAGTTAACTGGACATCAACACTTGGATATGTAATGTACATGTTAAACCTACCAAGTCTGAAAAGAATTACTGATTTGCCTCTCCAAAACTGTTCCTCTCCTAACCGCCCCCACCCCCACTGCCCGACCTAAGTAAGACCATTGTTCACTCGGTTGCTTACCCCTTCATTCTTTAACTTCCTTCACACTCAAGTATCTGAACCTGTGGATCCTTGCTGCCTTCCTACCCAATTAGATGTCAAATCAGTTCACTTCTCACCATCTCTACTGCTGCCATCTTAGTCTAATCCAAGGACTGGCAAACTCTTTCCGTAAAGAGTCATACAGTAAACCTTTTAGGCTTTGTGAGGCAAAATTGAAGGTATTATGTAGCTAGTTAGAGAACAAGAGAGAAAACAGATTTTCACAACTTTTGGGGGGACAACATTCCAAATACAATAAGCACCAGTTTTTGCTAATACTAATACGGAAAATGGAATTCTCTTATTTAGAGATAAAATTCTGTTTAATTGGGGCTCAAAGTTAGTGTTCCCTATCACCAAAGTCAATGGCAATTATACAACTGTTTAATGCTGACCTACAGTGAGATTTTACTGATTTCATCTTTGACGATACCTTTTCCCAGAGACAGGTACTGCCAAATACTAACAATAATCCATGGGTAAGGGATATTACTTGAGCATAGTGGTTGCTTGGAAGGGATTTATAGAATTTTGTTAAATTCCTCTCTTGATATTCGCCATTAGCCTAGCATTACATTGCAGTTTGATCACTTCCAATTTTAGGCTGAGTGGAAGATCCTCAATTGTACAGTGAAATGGATTTTCACATATGGAAATTTCCTTTGCTCTTGCACTGACGTTTGAAAACTGCTGCTGAAGCTAGTTCACTTCTTATTTTAATCTTCTGACAGCCTGGGAAGTGTAAAAAGCAGCTAGACAAGGGAGCCTGGGTGGCTCAGTCAGTTAAACATCTGACTTTGACTCAGGTCATGATCTCGAGGTTCACAAGTTCAAGGCCCACATCGGGCTCTATGCTGACAGCTCAGAGCCTGGAGCCTGCTTCGGATTCTGTGTCTCCCTCTCTCTCTGTCCCGCCCCTGCTCATGCTCTGTCTCTCTCTCTCAAAAAATAAATAAATAAATAAACAAACAAACAAACAAACAAAAAAAGCAGCTGGACATTAATTGTGATTCAAATGTTAGTTGTTGTCAAAATAATGTTACCACAGTATAAATTTTGTATGTAAGTGCTGTTTTGTCTTACAATTTTAGGTTGAATTCATTAATAAACATCAAATCTACAGCATGAACTAATTTTCAAAGCTATCCGATGTTTGATAACAGTGGCTGAGAGTGGTTCTTCTTGTTTAGGAACATGTAAGTCTTGGTTCTGTGCTAAAAAAATAATCACAATAAATTTTACCACTGCTAAGCCAATTGAACTGCTGTGAGATAGCTGGAAAACTGGGACATTAAGGTTCTACTTAACAAAAATTCTACAAGCAGTCATAGCAAATAAAAACAAATGATTGTGGCTATATTCTGGTAAAACTGTATTTGTGGATGCTGAAATTTGAATCTCATATACTTTCCATGTGTCATGAAGCATTATTCTTCTTTTAATTTTTTCCAAACATTTAAAAATGAAATAACCACACAACTTGTGAGCCATACAAAAACAGGCAGTGGGCTGGATTTGGCCGACTCCTGGTCTAAGCCATCAGCACCTCTCACCTCCATGACTACAATGTCATAAAAATGGTTGTCCTACCTCTGCCACTGGTCCCCTGTGGTCCATCGTCCCCAGAGCAGTGATTTTAAATCACATCACATCATTCCTCTACTCAAAACCCTTCAAAAGCTTCACAGTTGGAACTGAATAAAACCCAAACTCTTTGGCCTACGAAGGCTCTATATGGTCTAGTTCCTGCTTCCTTCTTGCACTCTCCTAAGCTACACTCAAGATGCTGGTCTTCCCTCAGGCCTCTGCAAAGACCAAGTGTGTTCCTGTCTCAGGGCCTTTGCATTTACCATTTCTGCTACTTGGGACTTTCACACTTTTCATTTTTGCATGGTTGCCCCCCTTGTCCTCAAAGGTCTTCACTCAATGTTAGCTATTCAGAAACTTTCTTACTTTTTTTCCTTTCTAAAAAAATTTTTAATGTTTATTTATTTTTGAGAGAAGAATAGTGTGCAGGGGAGGGGCAGAGAGAGAGGGAGACACAGAATCTGAATCAGGCTCTAGGCTCTGAGCTGTCAGCACAGAGCCTGACATGGTGCTTGAACTCACAAACTGCCGAGATCATGACCTGAGGCAAAGTCAGACTTAACTGACTGAGCCACCCAGGTGCTCCAGGAAATGACTTTCTAACCACCCTACCTCCTCTACATACTTTCTGTGAATGATCCTGTTTCAGAGCCTTTATCGACCTTCTTAGTACACTAATTACGTTATTTATGTGTTTACATGTTTGGTATCTACATCCCCCTGTAGCAAATGTTGTACATGTTGTGAGGGGGACAATGACAGGAGGAAGAGAGAGAAAAAAGAAGTACCCAAATCTGATACAGCTCAGCAACAAGGACTGATAAAATGAAACACAGGGAAAAAAAATTTCATCCACACCGAGACTGATCTCTGTACACAAAACAGGAATATAGAATTTTCCCACAGTTTACAATTAAGACAATTAGGTTTTAGAGTTCACCAAGAACAAAGTATCAGACCTTACAAACAGTCTGAGGCATGCCAAAACAAATAGGAACGGACCATTTGATTAGCTAATAACAAAAAGTAGAATAAAATAAAAATTAAGACTTTTATTTTCATGAAATATATTCCATCCCTATTAAAATACTTTCTCCAAGTTTTTATTTTATCCCTTCTCCTATTTTAAGTGGTACTTCATAGCTAGATAAAAATTTCCTTCTGTTCTTATATTGATACTCTGCTCCAACATTTACAAAATACACACCTTTTTGTTTCTTTAAAGAAAAGAATATTTAAGAAGACTGATTATCAAAATGACTTCAACATTTGTGAGAACCAAATTCATACAAATTAGCAAGGCTGTTTGTTCACTCAAAAAAGGCAAAACATTCACAAAATAATAAATGTTCCAAAAATATCTCCCTGGTATAATAAAATCAGAAGCAATTTCACCTTTAAAAGTAATCTCACTGAACGGTAAGAGGAAGAAATAGTAATAGTTTTCTTTTCCCCTCACTGATTTCCAACATGATAATATGTTGTAAAGGCCATTACTGAGGGATTTGTCTTATCGGTCTCCAGTGTGGCTGCCTGTATTATTTTCCACATTTACTACAATCAGTGTTTATACTATTGAAAATTCTCTTCTTCTGGCAGCTACTAAAATATAATTTTCTAGTAAACAGACAGTAGAGGAGAAAAAGAATACGTGAGGGGAGTGGGGGAAGATTCAGAACATTTTCCCATTATAGTAAATATTTAAAAGCAACTCCAAATCATAATGCCACTAGAGACAAAACACACACACACACACACACACACACACACACACACACACAACAAACAAACAAAAAACCCAAACCAAACCAAAACAAAACAAAAAAACACTAAGCTTCTAAGACTACATTTCAAAAGCAGGTAAATGTGTCAAAATTAATATTTTAAATTATAGTTGTAAATACATCCCAGCTGTTAAATTGTGATTAAATTTTTTGAAGCATAGTGAAAGGAGTTATTTCTGTTCTCCTGGCAGGCTTGTTTCTAAGATGTGTAACTGTAATTGATGTTTTCAGGAGTGTGAAAAGGAGATGGTTAATAATTACTCTCTTATTTCCTACTTCTTTGGAAAAAAAATACCAACCTCCACTTATTCTAGGTTATATATTTATATATCCTATACATCCTAAATAGATGGTTCCATATTACATTTGGTAACTCTAGAGTAATCACATGTGTATAGTACAAAATAACAGCTAATTACTTCTAAGGGGATGGGGAGAAACATCTAAAACCCATGGAAAACATTTATTTTGGGACTAAAAACATAAGGTGATCACTTCCAAATCCACTTTTTTTGGTACTGGCAAAGTATAAGCAAACAAGGAAGCCCCTTCATTTAATTTTCTAATTAAAATATCATTAAAATATTTACTTTAGCATCTATATTCATTTATATAGCATCTGTATACATTTACACATTTATTGTAACCCAAGTTTGTTCCCAGAGGTTGTTACTTTCATCTAAAAAAAACAAAAAAAGAAAACAGCTTATTTTTAACTTTCCTTACTCAAAGAGGTACGAGGATCAATTCATTTTCTTTGAAAAAAGAAAGTTAAGCTTAAAATTTTAAATTCTATTCAAACTCTGCACAAGCATTTGCAAGCACACGTACCACAGATAGTTATTCAATCTGCGAACACAATTAGAGCCGTTCCTTCAGGTTCATGTGCTTATATCATATTCTGTATTACACAGGCCCACTGAGCATTTTAAGTTATCATGTCATGTAATCTATTTAACACTGCAATCAATTCACAAATAATCCATTTAATCTGGCATTCTGTAGTAAATAACATGACATTCGTGTGACACTATTCCAAATGTGTCTGCTTTAACATAGAAAATTAGTTCCACTTAGTTGAGTATCAATGACCTATTCAATGTAGAATGTGCTAGTGCTGCAGTCAGCTTTCTCCTGTTCTTTATCATAAATTTATCTTCTCTTGAAAATATTTAAGCAAGAATATGAGAAATTAAAAAAAAAAAAAAGCCTTCAAAGGTACATCATGAATAGCTTCACATCACACAAACGCAGAGATTGTTAGACCTTAGCGGGATCTCAAGACATTTTCAAAAGTATTTAGCTCCTCTTCAGGCCTGTAGACAACCTGCTGTGAGCAGGTGGAGAGAAGAAATCATGCCACACAAAGAAACAGGCCAATACCAGTTAGTCGGCAGCTCTGCTCGCAAATGTTCAAACAACGCGACTACGCAAAACGAAAAATCTTGTATGTAAAATGCTAACGAGAAACAACACATTAAATCCCAGACAAATTACACTGTAAGAAACGGAAGACTATGTGAGTTGTTCAAAGTAAAACTGAAGAGCTTCTTTGGAGGTTAAAAAGAATGCTTTATAGGAAGAGAGTATATTCACAGAAATTTAAAAAAAAAAAAAGTTCTATTTGATCAGCATGTTCCACACTACGAGATGCTACGGCGTATGGAGAAAATACAGTGAGTTCAACATGTGCAGAACACCACGTATCTTTTGTTTCAACACTTAATTGTATGCTGCAGGCAGGATATCATTCCGCTTATTAAAAACAGTCCTAAATTTTGCTAAACTTCTAAGTTAAAAGGTGAAAAGGTTGTCAACTAGAGAAGAAATTTGTCTCCTGTTTAAAAAATGAAGTTAGTTCATCTCCTCTTAATTTTAAATGATAAAAACCAAAACTGCGGTGGACACACAGGGGAGTGCATAAAAACCAGTACATTTTGTCTTCTATGAGCACTCTCATTTAGGAAAAGTTTTGTGACCCATCTAACCCGTAACTGCTAGCCACACTTGGCTACTGGGGACCTGGAATGTGACCAGTGCAAGTGAGAAACTACATTTTCCATTTTAATTAATATTAAGTAATTTAAATACAGAAGCTGTGGAACCTATTTTTCTTTACACACAACATTCTGGTAGGGCCACATTTCACATTCATCATTCTGTTGCTTAAGATATTATTGGTATATTAGCATACGTATTTCAGGCATAGGTGCTGTTTCTGATATCACATTAATAATTTTCTTTAGATTATTTCATGTTGAAACGCTAACATTTTGGATATATGGAGTTAAACAAAATGGATTAGTGAAATGAATCTCACTTGTTTTTACTTTCTTGATGTGGCTACTAAGAAATTTAAAATTGCATATATGGCTTAACAAATTTTATTGGACAATGCTGCTTCACTCTATAATTTTTTAAATCAGTAATTTGGAATTACTAGAGATTTGGAATTACTCTCATACTAATGAGACTTTATCTTCCCATAGTCAAAATGAGAAATGATTGTAGGTCCTCAGATTATACCATTAAGATCTACTTTATAAACATTATTACTGACGGACTCTACATCTACAATGGGGAACTAGTAGGAAAACACTGGTACATACCCAATATAAGAAAAAAGAGAATTATGAAATGCTATCATTTTATTTCCCTTGAATGATGTTCTTTGAGGAAAACTTGGCTTACTTATTAGATGAAGAAATAGATTAAAAACCTATAAAAATTCTAGAGGACCTATAAGTATCTCCAAGAGTTTTTTAATGCTTATATCCTTGATTCTTCAGCATAAATTACTTCATTTCAAAATACAGGACCTCCTCTTCCTCCTTTTGGATACGTGCATCACTAGCTATATACTTAAAGCTATTAATAATGATTAGAACTTCTGTCCAAAAATAGGATTTTCTAAACATCAGAAGAGAAAAAGCAGCCGCGTGGGTAACTGAAGTAAGAGCTTGTACAGCAGACTTAACTGAACAATGGGTTATTAGTGATGCTGGGTAAGATACAGCTCAAGCAATGTGCCAATGTTCGCATTCCCCTCATAGAGACAGGGGAAATCAGGAACAGTCTGAGGTGAACCTTTACTATACCTATAGATACCTATCAACAGGTGGTACTGTTGGCCTTAAACAGCTTAGGAAAATAGGAAAGATGTTTGCTTGATTGGAAAGAAACTCACTTGGTAAGCATGATACTTTTGTGGGCAGACCCTTGGGAGCCCTCGTTTGTCTTTGAACTCACAAATACTATGTCATTCCATATCCATGGGGATCAAGCTGCCATGTTATCTAAGAGTACAGATTCTGCAAATGTTGGAAAGTAAAGAACTAAAGAGAATTGATAAAACAGCTAAGAAGGCTATCCTATGAACAAAGCTTAGTTTGATAAAGTCTTAGAAGAAATAAAATCTAAATCTTAAAAGTATAGATAAGACAGATTTATTTCTGAAATTATAAAATGCAAGATAACTATCCATGTATTCATCCACTCATCCTTTCCTCCAGCTAATGAGCCGTTCTTCACATGTGCCAGGAACTCAGTATGGCGGTGGGAATTGAAGGTCAAATCAAAACTGAAAATTCTGATTAAAGGAAGTTAGTAACCTATCAAATTCATTTTCCAAATGAGAGTACATGCCAAAATACAATTTTTTTAAAGGAATTAATAGATAATATCAAGTTCCTGAGGCTTACCAAGGAAAGCCAGGAAAGTCAAAAGATAATGTGATATGATTAGATTTGACTGGATGAATAGGGAGCTAACTCTTAAAGCAAAGGTATGCTTCCTCCCCAACTACTTTATCATTTAATCAGATGAAGTCATTAACTGCTACTTTTCACGTAGTCACAGGGATTCAATAATAAAACTAAACAGAGGGGGACCTGGGTGGCTCAGTCAGTTAAGCATCTGACTTCAGCTTAGGTCATGATCTCATGGTTTGTGGGTTCAAGCCCCACATTGGGCTCTGTGCTAACAGCACGGAGCCTGCCTTGGATTCTCTCCCCCACACTCTCTCTCTCAAAAATAAATAAAATTAAATTAAAATAAAATAGGTGCTAAGTACTCACATATTCTTGAATAAGACTGGCTACACAAAAGTAGACTGGTGTACTAGACTGGCTACACCAAGTAGAACATGCTAGGAAACCACAAAACCAACAATTGCCCAACTCCCACCTCAAGAGAATATGAAAGAAATTTAAAAATTGTTTGAAGTTAAATTCTTAAGCTAAGAACTCAAGGTTGAACATTTTAAGCTATGTGAAAGGGATTTTATGAGAATCCCTTGGTTTTCCATGTATCTCCTGGATTTTGAGGGGTATCTAGGTAAGATCAGCAATTGTTTTAGTGACAAAACAGGAAGAGAAGAGTATGGTGAGGCATCGATTTGTAACTATTCCTTGTGGTCTAGACGTGGATTGTACAGAAAAGACTAAGGCTGAGTCGTTATGAGAGAACCTGCTCAACAGAAATATCTAGAGGGATGGGAATCAGGAGGCTAAAGACAGCTGGGAAAGACAGAGCAGACTTTAAGGGTTCTACAGGTGAGAAATTCCCCCAAATCCACAAAAGTGTCCTTGAGGACACCAGCCAAGTGTCCAACTTTGGATGTTTGACATGCCTCCAAAGTAACGAGTGCCAGGTTACATTAGCCTAGGTCAACCTAGTTCTTCCTGCCATGTTCCTCTCTTCTTTACCCCAGACTGAAACTTTGGACAGACCTCAGATGGCAAACAAGAAGTGAGAGAGGATATAAAGCAAGAGGGAAGAAAGCAACACTCTCATTTTCCCTATAAAATTTCTGTCTGAGGTGGAAATGAGTTCAGGAGGAGAGGTTTTAACAGTTTTGACATTACAATGAACTAGATTTTTATTTATTTTTTTAAATGTTTATTTTTTTGAGAGAGAGAATGAGCAGGGGAGGGACAAAGAAAGAGGGGGCAGAGGATCTGAAGCAGGCTCTGTACTGACATTAGAGAGCCCGACACAGGGCTCAAACTCACAAACCACAAGATCACGACCTGAGCTGAAGTCAGATACTAAACCAAATGAGCCACCCAGGTGCCCCTGAACTAGACTTTTAAACACTTCCTCTCCCAAACAGAATACTGCTTGCCTATTCCCTGGTAGCAACTATACAACTGAGAACTGTATGTGATTTTATGCAGGGGAGGAAAGAATAAGATGAGAAAGTGCGTTTAAAAGAAGAGTTGTAAAAAAGTTCCTTTTATTGGGGGTGCCTGAGTGGCTCAGTAGGTTAAGCCTCAAACTCTTGATTTCAGCTCAGGTCATGATCTCACGGTTTGTGAATTCGAGCCCCACACTGGGTTTTGTGCTGACAGTACAGAGCCTACTTGGGATTCTCACTCTCCCTCTTTCTCTGCCCCTCCCCTGCTTGTTCTCTCTCCCTCTCAAAAAATAAACCAAAACAAACAAACAAACAAAAGTTCCTTCTATTTGCCCTGACAAAGTTTCATTTGTGCAGCAAAGCAGTTATGTGGTAAAACAGATAAAAAGAAAGACAAATATTAGGAAGTACTCAGAATGTTTTCTCAATAACTATCTAAATAAATTTTGTTCTACAATGAGGTACTACCACTTCACACCCATTAGGGTAACTTTATAAAAGAACAATAAAACCACCAGAAAAGAACAAGTGCTGGTGAAAAGGTGCAGAAATTGGAATCCTTCTGCATTACTGTAGAAATGTAAAATGGTGCAGCTGCTGTAGAAAACAGCACAGTGGTTCTTTAAAAAGGTTAAACACAGAATTACTACATGAGCCACTAACAGAGGATCGGGATTCACAAAATATGAACTTTTATGAATCATTAAGTAAAAGATGAATGCTCCAATAAAAAGAAAAAATGGGCAAAAGCCATGAACAGGCAGTTTGCAGAAAGGAAAACAGGACTGACAATAAATATATTTTTAAAATGCTCATTGTCATTACCAACCTATTATACATTAAAACCACAAAAAGATAAGTAGTCTGGATATCAAGGGTTACCTAGGATGTGAAGCAAAATTGTTAAAGGAACAGATTCCTGGGTTCAAATCTTGGCTCCTCCATTTATTAGCAGAATGCCTTGGGTGAGCAATTTAGTTTCTATAGGCCTCAAGTTTCCCTAACCTCAAAATGCACGGTAATACTAGTACACTAGATTGGTGTGAGGATTAAATACTTTGATACAGATGAGGTATTATAGGAGAGTCAGTGCCTAACATAGTAAATATACAATAAGGTTTTATTATTATTCATGTTATTGATAGCAGCAGCACTGTTGGTCTGCGTGAGGGGTCATTTATTTCACATTAATTTTTTTTAATTTATATTTATTTTTGAGAGAGAGACAGAGCATGAGCAGGGGAGGGGCAGAGAGAGAGGGAGACACAGAATCAGAAGCAGGCTCCAGGCTTTATATGTTGGTAGACATATACATTAGTACAGCCATACAGGAAAAACCATTTGGCATTACTGTGTAGGATTAAGAATGCATGGTCCTTACAAGCCAACTGTTCTATTGGCTGGCATACTCCTTGGAGAAACGATTTCAAGAGGAAACATAGAAATGTTCAGAGAAGCAGTGTTTGTTCTAAAAACAAAATAAGTAACACAAATATCTACTTAGGGGAGAAAGAATAAATTGTGGTATATTAATAGGACTTACATAGCATGGAAATAAATAAAACTACATACATCCAGATGATCAATCTCACAAACCTAATGCTGAAGGAGAAAGCAACTCACAGAAGCACACAGAAATATGGTGCTATACAATATACTGTTTACAGTTGTACGTATATATAACATCCTTAAAGAAAAGGAAGGGAGAGATACATTTAAAAACTGGGATTGTGGTTATCTCTTGGGGCAGGAGGAAGGATTTTAAGTAAGGGGGAATGCAGAGGAAAGTCAGTAATATTGGTAATTTTTTTTTCCTTTTTTAATCCAGATGGTAAGTAATGTTTTTGTTGTGTTTTTCTTTAGATTTTATATAGATCAATACATATTTGTGTATATAAAATACTTAATAAAAAAAAGTTTAAATGCAGGCACAAAAATCTAGGGGGGAAAAAAACCTCCAGCCATTATTACTGTAAAATCACTTGAAAATCATCTGTGATAATATCCATCCTAGTTCTTCTTTGAAACTCATAGCCACATTTTCAAAGCTATCTATTTGAAGGTATTGAGCTGAAGTCTTGAGGAACTCAGCCCAAGAAGTCAGCACAGAGAAAAGGGAGTTGGGCACAAATCTTGAAGGTCTGCCCAGGCTTAAGGCAGGTGGAGGGGAAATCCACCAAGAACACTGTGAAGCCATCATTCATTCTCCTGTCATTTCAAATCCCTTCCCCACACAATGTTCTGAACAGCTAACATTCTGAGACAACATGATTTCCCTCCTCTGTTTCTGAAATGCATCCTAATTTCTCTCTTCGTGTCCAGTCTCATTCTCCTCCCTTCCTGTCTCCACAATGCAACTTGAACCAAGCTCTTCCTAAACTCCCAATCCTCTCCACAGCATCACTTCGTTTGTGAACACTCGTCCACGAGTCCCACCGGCCAAGGGTGAAGCAGTGGCCTCATTATGTAATTAGCAAGGCTTCCAATGACCTGGCTCCTACTCACTTCACTTTTGCTCCTCACACCCAGCTTATTCTCTGATTGCAAGGGTTTAAAGCAATGGTTCTCAGACTGCTTTCCCCAGAGTAGCAGCATCAGCATTACCTGGGAACTTACTAGAAATGCACACTTAGCCCAGGCCTACTAAGTGGGAGTAAACTCTGGGGTGGGTCCAACCATCTGAGTTTTAACAAGCCTTCCAGGTGATTCTGAAGCACACCTAAGTTTGAACATATTGGCTTAAAGCATGAAGGAAAGGTACATTATTATCTGAAGAACTCTGATGGAGACAATCAAAAAGTACTATATAGCACAGTGGTTAGAAGGTTAGAAGCTCACACTCTGGGGTCCCAGTGCCAGGGTTCAAATTTCTGCTTAGCTTCTTCCTAGCTTTGTAACCACAGAGAAGTTGCTTAGCTTGCCTCAGTGAAGTGTAATGCTTAACAGCACAGGTCCTACAGCAAGCCTGCCTGGCTCTACCTCCTATCAGCCTCGTGTCCTTGAGGTCACTTACTTTTCTCTGAGCCTCAGTTGCCTCATATACAAAAGTATAAATAATAGTACCCACTTCATACAGTTGCTGTGAAGATGATATGAATACATGAAATGCATTCAGAACTGTGCCTGATACACAGTAAGTACTGTGTATTACTTACCCTCATTATGTTATTAATTTCATGGGAACCACGTTATAGAGACAAAGAGAGTCAACAGTGAATGTTAATGTCCATAAAGAGTGAATAAAATCCATCTATTCTGGAAAGGAAAACTTTCCTCAGCATTTTTTAGGTCAATGAGTTTGTTTGGTTTTTATCCAGTCTACCATTTACCTCTCTGAATGAATTTATTTCCTTCTGATGAAATGGTACTTAACTAGATGCAACACCCTTCTCCAGAGTCAGGGGGGTCTGCGTGAGGGGTCATTTATTTCACATTAATTTTTTTTAATTTATATTTATTTTTGAGAGAGAGAAAGAGACAGAGCATGAGTAGGGGAGGGGCAGAGAGAGAGGGAGACACAGAATCGGAAGCAGGCTCCAGGCTCTCAGCTGTCAGCACAGAGCCCAACACAGGGCTCGAACTCACTAACAGTGAGATCATGACCTGAGCTGAAGTCAGACGTTTAACCAACTGAGCCACCCAGAAGCCCCTAATTTTTTTTTTTTTTTTTTAAGCAAAGAACTTACAAGAATGACAAGGATTTACTGAACAGTATCCCTATGATAGGGAAAATATTTCTGGGAATTATTCTAAATACATATCCAGTATTAATTTAGCTAGAAACTCTACATATAAAAGTGCCATCAGGCTACCTATCTACACAGTCATTGAGAAGGAAGCTGAAAATATGATACACTAATTTGGGTAGTAGGAATTTGTATCTCTCTACTGGCAGGTCATATTATGTCCCCTGACCAGAAAATGCTGCCTGGCCACAGCACATTCAGGGCAGAGCATATTCTATTATACATAAACAAATATCACAAAACCATGTTTTTGGAAGTGTGAAATTATGCAGTGATATTTTTTCCAAGGGTCTCAAAGTATTTCACCTCATAATGAGAATATGAAAGAAAATATGAGAGAATAAATATACTGGGGCAAGCCAGAAAACCAAAGCCAAAATATAAGACTCGGTCCTGAACATTCAATGTTTGTTAGAACCATAAAGATAATCTACCAGTTAAGCCTGGCTTATAAATTAGTTTAGTCATTAAATATTTACCAGGAAGTTTCTAGACTACCTCTGTCTCTAATAGAGATATATGTGAATCTGGTATAGAGAAGTCTTGATCTGTGATTCTGTTGACTTCTCTAGGTTTTAAAAATCAGTTTCCTGTGTAAAATCAAGTTAAGGAAACACAAAAATATTTTTGTAAAAAACAACAACAAAAAGAATGAGCGTTTAATACTGTGGGGTGGGGGTGGGGGTCTGGATTTTTATCTGCATGTGATCGTCACATGTTACGTGGAGTTCTTTGTTTTGTTTTCCCTGGAACCCTCCCCCTCAACTAGGAGGTGAGCTGCAGGAACTCTGGCAGCACCTCCCTTTGTAGCTTCTACTTCAATACGGAAGCCACCGATAGCAAAGAATATTCAGTCAACTCTGGATTTCAAGTCATTTCCTCAATGTAAGAGATTGTATTTTGCAGGGAAAAGAAAGGTTAACATGTTAAGATCACTGAATTTTTAAAAGGCATCAAGGTGTTCTGGCAAGTCCATCTGAACAGCTCACATTTCTGCTGATCGAACAGTACACAATCTCAGTCACACAGAAAAGGAAGGTAACAAAGTCATATTTTATAACTAAAAACCCACAATGGCAACAAAAATGCTATCTTCCCATGTTTTTAGAAAAACACGCAGGATGCTCTGTGTACAACAGTAAATACACTGACACTCCTGGATTGCCTGAAAAAAAGAAAACATCCATTCCTCAGAATAAGACTTGCTTCAAGATCCCCTCAAGAACGAAACAATGTTTTCAACTATGGCATGTATGAGACAGGATAAAATGCAGCCTCTCCCAGCCACTTCTGTCAGTGTTAACCACCCAGGTGCTGGTAAGGATTTTGGACTTGACGGACCCCTCAAAGTAAATCTTCAGAACATTTACCTGCACCGTCCTCGGAGTGCCATCAACGCTGACAGACAATAAGGGTGAAGCCAGGTTCCACGTGCTGGTCACATTTAGTTTCAACCCATCAACTTCCACCTGTTGTGACACCAAATAAGACTGTTACCATGAAGAAAGACAGAAAACTGATCTCAAGTTCACTGCCACATACAAAGCAGCAGCCACTTTAAACAGATGGCTCCCAACAGCCTGTCATGTTTACTGCTCCCGCCATGAGAGACAGGGTCCAACAGGAGTCTTCTTAGCTGTCTCTGGGGAGAGGTGAAGGACCTGGGCACAGCTGCCTCTGGGTACTGAGGTTTCCAGTGATTTCCAGTAAGTAACAAACAGCCTTCTCACTCTAAACCTATCTGGACATGCTACATTTACTGCAATTAGACAAGTAATGCATATAAATTCCAGTGACATTTTGCAACCCACACATCAGGGCTTGCATATAATATCCTCTCCAAGGACCAAGAAAGAACTTTTCCTGTGTTAATTTTAATGAAGGACTGTGCATTGTGATTTTAATTAAACAGAAGCTTTAATTAGGCAAAATTCTTTGGTGTTGAATATTAAAAGTCCATTTGAACTTTGCAAAAGTTGTCATATTTTTGTCAATCTTAAATGACTAATTTCACCAAGTCATCACTTATGAAGATGCCAAAAAAAAAAAAAAAAAAAAACAAAAAAAAAAAACCCATATCTTTTAAAACAGATACTTTTAAGAGAAAAATTCTAATTTCCAAATAAATAATATAAAAGAGAAAACAAGCAAAGCTAAAATAAAAAGTACTGTTAGTTTCTTTCTTTCCTTCACTCACTGATTCCCTAAGTCTTGTATGGGAGAGCTAAGAGAAAATAACAGTATTACATCCACAGTAAACCACATAAGGAAGGGATATTTAAGTTTCAAAATAAAACTGTAGCAAAGTCAAGACACAAGATCCCTAACAATTCCCCCTCTCTCTCAATTCTCTTAAAAGATACTTATTATAATAAAAGACACACAGATATTATTTAGAAGAATAAATGTATCCATATACATCTATACAGACTTTCTGTTTATTTCCACAATAGTGTGGTCATACAGTCTAGAAGCAAAGACATGCTATTGGCTACATAAT
This sequence comes from Panthera uncia, assembly GCF_023721935.1. Taxonomy (NCBI): domain Eukaryota; kingdom Metazoa; phylum Chordata; class Mammalia; order Carnivora; family Felidae; genus Panthera; species Panthera uncia. Next base: position 68,792,816 of record NW_026057576.1, on the reverse strand, counting down.
GAAATGTCAGCTGGACATACATTATGCACTTGCTTGTTTCTGGGTTCAGGAGCCTTCAGGTCCATACAGCACATTTCAGTAACTGGGAAGAAGGAACGACAGCTTGGGTCTCACCTGACATTACTATTTGACTAAGTTAGAGCTGCTTACCACGCTGGAGTATTTAACCTGTCTGAACTTTAGCTGCCAAACTATAATACGGTAAAACTCTATCTGAAAGGGTGCTGTAATATTTTTTTTAATTTTTTAATGTTTATTTAGTTTTGAGAGAGAGAGAGACAGAGTGCAAGCAGGAGAGGGAGAGAGAGAGAGAGAGAGAGAGAGAGAGAGAGAGAGAATATGAAGCAGGCTCCAGGATCTGAGCTGTCAGGTTGCTGTAATATTTAAAAAATTAACATAAAACAGTCTCTACCGATATTCCTACTATAGTAGGTCCTAAACATTTTTTCCCTTTTCCTGTTTCTAATGGTTCCACTTTCCTTAAATGGGTTTTAAAAATAAGGTCAGATATCATGCTATCTCATAAATTATGTACTATTAAAAAGTAGGTGATAAAGATCTGTGAAGCAGAAAGACTATAGTTTTGAGAAGAGCAACATTTTAAAATTATCTATTTAGATAATTAGCCATTAACTGCCCTGGGTGGCTCAGTCGGTTAAGCGTCTGACTTTGACCTAGGTCATGATCTTGTCATTCCCAAGTTCGAGTCCTACATCCAGCTCTGCGCTGACAGCTCAGAGACTGGAGCCTGTTTCAGATTCTGGGTCTCCCTCTCTCTCTGTGCCCCTCCCCCACTCTCACTCTCTTTCTCAAAAATAAATAAAACATTAAAAAAATAAAATAATCTATTTAGCACTTCTTCCTGAATTAAATATCTCCTTATGTAATGGAAGAGTTCCAAAAGAAGCTCCCAAAAGATAGTTTTACAAATATTAAGTGCTAAAAATACCTTTTAAAACTGAGAAAAATATTTGCTTTGACATGATTCCTAAATTTAAAAGGTTAAAAAAGGTCAGTGTTCAATTATAAAAGTTTTATTTGTTAAAATGGAAAGTTAGAGGCTGTAAGGAAAGATTTTTTTAATGACAGGCATTTACAATTTGTATTTGATACTAATTTTAAGTCAATAGGGGTGACAGAATGAAACTGTAATTGTCATCTTTAGGGGTTCTCAGAGAAAATAACCTAACATACTCAAATCATGCAGAAGAGGAACCACTTTACCACAGCCTAAAGTAAACTATTTTATGACTGGTTAAACAAAATGCGGCATATCCATATAACAGAATATCATTTGATAATAAAAAGGAATGAAATGCTGATACATGCTACTACATGGATGAATCTTGAAAACATGCTAACTGAAAAGCCAGTCACAGAGGATCACAAATTATATAGTTCCATTTATAATGAAATGTCCAGAAAAGTCCATACCAACAGAAAATAAATTGGTGGTTGCCTTGAGCTAGGGGTGTGGGGATGGATGGAAGGATTGAGGGGTAACAGCAGTGGGGCATTGGCTTTCTTATTTGATATGATGAACATGTTCTAAAATTGACTGTAGTGATGGTTACACAGCTCTGGGAATATACTACAAGCCACTTAATTGTACAATTTAAATGACTAAAGTGAAGTATATCTCAAAAAAGCTGTGGAAAAATAAGTAACAAATGAAAACAGAAGGGAGAGGTTTTACTTTTTCAAAAGTCAGAAGCAATATTCTGTGAGAAATTAAAGAATTAGACCTAAAAAATGGAGATATATATATATATATATATATATATATATACCATGTTCATGAATTAGAAAAGTTTCAGTATTATCAAGATAGAAGTTCTCTTCCAAACTCATATATATATTCAATGTAATTCCAATCAATATCCCAGCAGGCTTTTTTTTGTTTTGGTAGCTGATTCCAAAATATACAGAGAGAAAAGCAAAGGATATAAAATAGTAAAGATAATTTTGAAAAGTAACAAATTTGGAGAACTCATGCCATTTGACTTCAAGACTTCCCATTAACCTAGAGTAAACAAGATCTGGTGTAAGAATAGAATGAAATGAGAGTTCAGAGACCCATACATAAATGATTAATTGATTTAAAAAAAAAGTGCCAAAATATTAAATGGGGAAAGCATAATTTGTGAATAAATAGTCCTAAAACAATAAACATCCACATTCAAAAAAATAAATCCCAACCTCGATAACACAACATTAAAAAAAAAATCAACTCAAAACAATGAAAACTAAAGGTAAAACCTAAAACTACAAAACTTCTAGATAACAAAGAGATAAAATCTTTATAACCTTGGTCCAGGCAAAGATTTCTTAGGACACAAAAAATACTAATCTTGCAAGAAAAAATAGGTGAATTAGACTTCATCCAAAATTATAAATTTCTGTTTGAAAGACACTGTTAAGAAAAGAAAACCTGAGCCACAAGTTGGGAGAAAATATTTGCAAAAAATATATCTGATAAAGCACTTGAATTCAAAATCTACAAAGAATTCTTTTTTTTTTTTTCATGTTTATTTAGTTTTGAGAGAGAGAGAGAGAGAGAGAGCAGAGACAGAGGGAGACAGAGGATCCCAAGTGGGTTCTGCACTGACATCAGAGTGCCTGATGTGAGGCTCAAATTCATGAACCGTGAGATCATGACCTAAGCCAAAGTCGTAGGCTTAACCAACCAAGCCACACAGGCACCCCAAGAATTCTCTTTTTCAACTCAATAAGAAAACCAACTGAATTTCTTTAAAAATGGGCAAGAGATTTGACCAGAGACTTCATCAGGAAAGACAGATGGGTGACACAAGCACATAACGGGTTGGTCATTAGGAAAAAACCAAAACTATATGAAATAGGGCTACACACCCACTAGAATGGATAAAATGAAAAGTACTGATAATACCAAGCGCTGGCAAACCTGTGAAGCAGGTTTCATACATTGCTGGTGGGAATGCTAAATGGGAGGCCTGCTTTAGAAAACCCCAGAAAAGTAATGATACATACACACAAAGACCTGTTCGTGAATGTTCACAGAAGCTTGTTTATGATAGAATACATACAGCAAAATGTTTACATCAGCCTCAAACTGGAAAACCCCCAAAAGTCCAATGAACTAATTCATGGACAAATATGGTATATCCACACAACAGAAAATTAGCACTAAGCATCTCAAAAGCACTATGCTAAGTGAAAGGAGGCCGGTAAAAAAGGATATAATAGAACATGAGAATGGGGGCACCCAGGTGGCTCAGTCAGTTAACTGTCAAACTCTTGATTTAGGCTCAGATCACGATCTCATAGATTGTGAGATCGAGCCCTGCATCAGGCTCCGAATTGAGCTTGGAGCCTGCTTGGGATTCTTTCTCGCCCTCTTTCTCTGCCCCTCCCCCACTTGCGCACGCACGCGCGTGCTCTCTCTCCCTCAAAAAATAAATACACAAATAAATAAATAAATAAAGGGGAGGAGTGAGATTCCCCCTTAAAAAAAAAAAGAAAAAAGTACATGAGTATGATTCCATCTATAGAACATTCTGGAAAAGGCAGAAATCAGGTCAGCAGTTGCTAGGTGATATGGGTATGAAGATGAGTTTGACTGGCAAAGGGCATGAGGGAACTTTCTGGGGTGACAGAAATGTTTTAAATCTTGATTTTGGTGGTAATAATATAACTACATAGATTTGTCAAAACTCAATAAAACCATACAATTAAAGACTAAATTTTATATTAATTATACCTCAATAAATCTGACTTTCTAAAAACAAAAGCAGAGGGAGAAAAATGAAAGTGGTATTTCTGAACTACCTTTATCTTCCTTTACTGATAAATTAATTTCTTTCCCTGCATCCTCTGCTATTGGATGAGTGGATGTGAATGTTAACTTGGAAAGAAGAATAGAAGGAAAGTTCCTTCCAGATAGAAACATGGGGGGCTGGGGGGGGAGGCCTTTTCAAGTCCCTGTGGATTACATGAAGGAAAGATACAGAGGGAAGATGCAGATATCAGAAATCCGAGACCTCCCCATTTCCTTTTGCATGGGTCCTTGGGAATAGGTGACAGGGAATGGAGACAGATGGATGAAAATATTCTGACAGGTATCAGGTACCCTAAAAATATCTGGGCTGGAGATCTACTTCTGGGATATAGTCTAGGGAAAGCTGCAGGCTTCTACTAAAGCCCAGTACTTAGTGTCACAGCAATCCTAATGTGGCTTATGAAGCAACAGCACAGCACTGATTGAGGAAGAACCTGGAAAGATGACCCAAGCACATCATGATAGGAATCCAGAAGTTTCTACCTATCTTAGTGAGATAACAAAGTCTGGGTCAAGATAAAGACAACATAGTACAAGGGACTCCATGACTGCAGGCAAACAGTACCCAGGACTATGGGTACAGAGGCCTCTTCAATGCCAAAGAGGATGAATCATCGCCTGCCAGTACCCAGTCCAGATCCTTACAGCAAAGCCTAGTAAAGACAGTCTGGGTCTGAGCTCTCCTCCTTACCTCAATAGTTATGAGTGAGTCCAACCACATACCCAAAGGCCCCTTTTACCTGCACCTAACTCCATGCCTCAGTGGAACCTGGAAGGAAAAGAAACCTGAAATACCACAGTTTCTGAAAGATACTGCTTAAACCAAAGGAGCCCAAGATCTTATTTATTACCAAGTGTTTCCTCCCTCTCCCCCCCTTAGTAAAGGTAGAGGGCTTATGAGAAAGAGTACATGCGACAGACATACAGAAACGACATTTCCTTGTACATCTGGGAAGTAATGAGCATAATTTTGAAATGTTACTATACAACTGAAACAAGGAAGCTGTCAAAGCTCCAAATCATAAACTATGAAACACATCTATAAACTTTAAATGAGGGAAAAGAACATGCTGAAAACCACCACCAGCCTTCTCAGGCCTCCAGCCACAAACGGATTTCACCAAGAAGCATAATTCGGAACAGCAGATGCAAGGATTCTATTGATGCTATCATCAGATGAGTGAAATCTCAATGGCTTATACTTATAAGCTACTAGGAGAAGCAGGAAATTTGTACATTTTAATACCATAGAAATACAGGAACAGACTGAAGAATTCTTGTTACTGTGCTATGTACACAGTTTATGCGTAATTCTTTAGCCAAGGGGGACTAAAGCTGCAGATATGGGGTGGAAGTGGCATTTCACTGTTACAACACCGAGAAGCTGACATAAAGAACCCACCCTATGCCAAAAACTAATGGGAAGTGAAATCTAGGACAATGGAAATAACAGATTTGATGAGAGGGTATTATAAGCCTAATTAAAGGAAAAGCCGTGGGCTGTCCATACTTAGACCCAACCACCTACCCCACTGCACATAAATGATGATCAGAAAATAACCAATACTGCATCTTTGCATACAGTTTGCAGAACATACTTTTATCAAGAGGAAAAGGTAAATTAAGAGCATTATAACACAAGAAGAACCACTTGAAGAAACACAGGAAGAGTTCAGATAAATAATTCTGCAAAGTCTCAAAGACGACTGTAGGAAACCTGACTCCTCTTTTAAAAAATGAGCTCAAAGAAGAAAAACAAAGGTTCAAAGAAGAGATCATACAACAACAGAAGGAAATGAAAATCAAGCTGGAAGAACTCAGCAAAAAAATGAAGAGAAAAATAACATTATAGAGATAAAAGCTACTTTAAGAAGCAACCAAAAATAGAATCAATGTGACTAAAAAGAAAGATAAGGGCATGGAGAAATCATATAAAACAGAAAAGACTAGCAATATAAAAACAATTTATAGAGAAGACAACAGATATGAAGGAGGGAGAAATGGGATCCAAAGAATATACAAAATACTTTTTCAGAAAAGCTTAAGAAGAAAAACGAATAAATGTAAATTCAAAGATACGATAGGGTAAAACTTTTCAAACTAAATAAAACCTTAAATTTGTAGAATTCTGCTGTTTATGGAACTTTAAAGATAAAGAATGTTTTATGTGTTACTTAGGCAAAAATAAGAAATCACGCACAAGTAAGGAAAAACATCAGGTCAGCCTAATTGTTCGAGGGCAAAATTGAGATATAAGACCACAGAGCAGTGTGGTATAAGTACTAAAAAAGAAAATGTTGCCCCCAATTTTATACCCAGCCAAGATGTCCTTATATCATAGAAACACATCTTGTAGCCTATAAGAGAACTTAGAACCCTTTCTTTAAAAAAGGGCATATCTATATATTGATATGAAATTTTCCCAAGAAAATACAGAATAGCATATACAGTGTGCTATCATTTGTTAAGAAAAAAAACCCTTCGAAGTGTGTGGTTTTATTATTTTTTTTAATGTAAAGAATATCTCTAGACAAATATATAAGAGGAGTGGGAGGGGTTGAAGGACAGAGATAGAAAGGAGGCTTGCTTTTTACTGCAAATCTATTCATATTTTTAAGTTTTCCTCTTTATGTATATTATATACTAAAAACTTTAAAAGTGAGGAGAAGGATAAGGGCCTATTTTTCCTCTCTCATAGCACCATAAAGTCAATATTTACTTTATACCTTTCACTAACAGGCACGTAACACATAGTAGCTGCTTTTTTAAAACTTCATTTTAGTTAACATAGCAATACTCATTTCAATTTCTCTGGTCATAAATTTATGGATTTCATCTACCAAACCCAATTGTACAGTGTATTTTGGACATTGTCTCTGTATCAACTCTTCCTTATCTGAAAATGAGGGACCTGAAGGAGCAATGCTGAAGATCTCTTTGAGGCTAAAATTCTATGGTTTTATGGTTGCAAAGTTCTTTTTTTAAGATACATTTACACAGTTAATTTCAGACATGGCAAATTCTAATAATTAGAAAGGGATTTTGTTTTGCTTGAGTACCTACGTTTGGGGTTGGAAGGTTTTAAGATCTTTCCTTTGACAAACAAAAGCTAACAAATTAAGTCAAATTCGGTGTGGGTATTAAAAAAACAAATAGACCAAGTGTAAAATGACAAATGACATAATACTCTGAGGCTCAAATAAAATTTCACACCTTTCAAGGCAGATAATATTGTGGAAATGTTCTAGCACTATGAAAACACTAGAATATTCTAAATTATTTTAAAACTCTATTTAAAAAACAACCCAAGGGGTGCCTGGGTGGCTCAGTCGGTTGGGCGTCTGACTTCAGCTCAGGTCATGATCTCACAGTCTGTGAGTTCGAGCCCCACGTCGGGCTCTGTGCTGACAGCTCAGAGCCTGGAGCCTGCTTCGGGTTCTGTGTCTCCCTCTCTCTCTGCTCCTGGCCTGCTCATGCTCTGTCTCTCTCTCTCTCTCAAAAATAAATAAAAACATTAAAAATAAATAAAAATAAAAATAAAAAGCAACCCAAAGACGCCAAATCTCAGTTTAGAAACACTAATTCAGACATAAAGATTTCATGTTTTTAGAGTAAACAGACCTAGGACTCAAGTGCACCAAATTTACATTAATTATCATATTAATTCTGACCCACACTTTTGGCAGATGACCTCCTCTTTGCTTTACCAAAATTGAAGCCACAAGACATAAGTTCTCTTATTTTTTAGCATCATCAACTATTTTCTTTCCTTTACTGAGATCTCACATACCAGCTGCTTTCTCTCCACCTTCAAGCACATACAGGACTTCCACATTTTCACAGATGTGTACTTGACCCACTTGAACCACCAAACTTCTCTCCTTTTCTCTGACAAGTTCTAGAGCAAGTACTCTGCTCCCAATTTCCTACCATGTAACTTTTTCCATTAACCTTCTACAATCTGGCTGCTAAAACTATATTCTGAAAGGCCACAAATCTTCAGCAATTGTATACTCTCTTCTTAATTCTTATTACTCTTCAGGAAGGAAGAGCACTCAAAGGAGGTGATCTTTAAGCTAAGAGCTGAAAAGTGAGTAGAAATCAGTTGGTAGCAGTGAGTGAGTGTGTAGGTGGGTAGGACTATCCAGAGGAAATATCCCAGAGGGAATCTCACGTAAAAAGAAAATCCCAGAGGCAAGAAAGAGCTTGGTTCATATGAAATCAGTGTGTGGGGCACAGAAAACAAAGGTGAGCATAGTACCCAGATAGAGGAGGAGCAGTGGGAAGCACTAAAGGATTCCAATGGGAGAGTAACACCATCAATTTTTATTTTTAAAGATCAGTCTGGCTACAGCTTGAAGAATGAGTCAGATGAAGCAAAAAAGAAAATGGTGACCAGGACTAGATTCTTGGCAGTGGGGATAAGTGGGATACTCAGGAATAGTATTAACTGGAGAAGGAAAGTGAAAAGTATGAATACAGAGGTCATGAAACACAGAGGTCACTAAAGAAAAAGGAGAGGGATGAGTTTATCAGAAAAACAGCACAACTGCCACCTGGTGTCGGCTGCTCAGCCACAGTGGGCAATATGCACATGGAATGATATGAATCTGCCCTTGGCATGTGGTTTTGCCCAGCAACGCTCATGTACTTTGCCTGATGCAGGCATTAAGAAGGTGGGTGGATGGGTTCATCCAAGTTTAGGAATGATGGAAGAATTAAAGGGGTTGAGGAAATTAAGGGTATTTGCAAGCGAATTACTACGGCCAGGGTATCTAAGCTGGATGAAGGATGGAAAAACAGAGGTAGGATCAATGGATGGAGAGAAACTAAAAGGACTAATGGTTGTATTGAGGCAGAGAGACCATAAACTAGTTGCTAGCCTTCAAATGCAGGGAAAGGAACTTAGAGGTTGCCAAGACAGAGGGGAGGTAGTGATGAAGCCAGGTGATGAGAACTTCAAAGAACAAGGATTTTCTAAGAAGGAGGGGACTGTGGTCTAGAATGGTACTAGGGGAAAAAAACAGTCTCGCTTCCCACCTCAGAGGTGCATGTGGTATGGAAGAAAAACCACCAGGTTTCTGTGAAGGCAAGTAAGTGGCAGAATGTTCCAAGAATGTCTGGAGATACAGGGCAGTTTGTTGATAACAAAGCAAGAGATACAGAGGCTACCATGGAAAGGGTTGAGAGGAAGAGGAGAGATCATATCGAAGAGCATGGATGACTGGAGAGGCTTTCAAACAGCCCCACTTCCCTCCATCCTCACACAACCACCTTACCTGCACCTGCCACTGCCTCTCACCTGGGCTCCTGCAACAGACTAGTCAGTCTTCCACAAGCCCCCCCCCCCCCCCCCCCCCCCCCCCCCTCCAACACACAAGTCAGCCTTCCACCACCCCCCCCCCCCCCCCCGATTGGTTCCCTCACTATAGTGCAGAATAGTTTCTTGTAAACATAAAGCTGATCATGTACAAAATCAGAGAGAAAGGGGAAATAAAAAGAGAGTGAGAATGACCAAATAAAGGTCCTGCCAGCTTTTGAAAAGTGCAAACTTCAAAAAAGATGTGTAATACTGCAATCTTGAGTATGAGAACATCATATGTCTCAGTGTTCTGGAATCATTTAAAGATTACATTCTATTTAAAGTATCTATAGTTTGGGGCACCTGGATGGCTCAGTCAGTTAAGCATACGACTCTTGGTTTCGGCTCAGGTTATGATCTCACAGTTTCATGAGTTCAAGCCCTGCGTCTGGCTCTGCACTGGCAGCAAGAAGCCTGCTTGGGATCCTCTGTCCCTACCCCATCCCCACCTCTGCTCTCTCTGCCCCTCCCCTGCTCACGCTCTCTCTCAAAATAAATAAATAAGCTTTAAAAATATATTGATATTTTAAGATCAAATTAAACAAAGCAAGGCTATGGTAGATAGAATTCATGAAATGCATTTTAACACACACTGTTTTCTGCAAAGTTTCCCCCACCTACAGAGGATTAGTTAAATTGTTCATAAGAATATTTATGATGTTTAAAACATCACTCCAAAACATGATTTCCTTCCTATTTCAACAAAGTATCTTCTCATATTTAACAATCTGCTGGTAACTTTGTATTCCATTAAAAGCATTTAACTGCATTTATGGTACAAATAATGTTGATGTGGAATATTTTCCATGAGTTGTTTGGAACATTTCAGTTTTCCTATCTACGTAATCATAGGGGAAAAAAGAAAGTACACACCCAAAATTAATTTGACATTTGAGAGAGATTACTTACATCCTTTGCCATTAAAAAACAAAACAAAAAAAAAAGCACTTCCTCAGAGGTGCCTCATGACACAAATATTATAGCTTCTATTGCAGTAGGCACCTGTTAAACACATTTTTTCAATAGTAGGAATGTAAAACTTACAAAACAAAATATTTGCCAAAATTTTTTTCCAAAAATAATAAAAATTGGGAAAGATACAGGCTATAAAAAGTGTGTCTGATTCACCATACAATTCTTCTATTCTGTTATACACAAATTTTAAATGCTTTTTTGTCATCAAATGTTAAGATTAGCATTGTGCAGAATTAGATGTCAGATAAAAATCAAGGTATTCATTCCACTCTTTAAAAAAGACTTCAATTATATATTTTGTTTCTGTTTCTGAAGGCAGTATGAAGGATAAAAAAGATTTGTTGATCACACTATAACTAATTATCAGAAAGGAATGACTAGTGTCTGCCTAGTTAATAGGCTTTCATAGCATATCTTAAAAATTACGAGTCTGCACGAAATGTGGAAAAAGATCTGTGGTTTTCTGATTTGACTATCAGGCTGGAAAAGATCCTAGAAAAATATATTCCAATTCAACCCTCTCCTCCTGTTCCTGCACATATAAGGAAATTAAAGAACCATATAAATTATGTAGGCAAGAGAAGCCATTATCTTGCAATTCTCAGAGTATCTCACTGAAATCCACACGTCAAAAGCAAAAGTAACACATGTAATCTAAATATTAAGGTACAATCCTTGTATGTAGCAAACACTCACTGCTTATTTGTACCTTCAAAGACTATTCTAAAGATGTTTACTGATTCTTTTTAGTTCTTATCTCATAATTACTGCTAACAAAAATACGGTTATTCACTGTATATTAAATCAATGAAGTATATCCAACACTCCCCAATAACAAAGGAATCTGTAGGCCATGCAGTTAATTACACTGGGATATTACCATCATCTACCATCATTATAGTTCACTGACTCCTACATACAGTGCTGCTGAACATATGAAACACAACTAAGGTTTCTAAAAAAATTCTGAATATGTTGCCAATAAGAAGCATATTAATTCTCCTAAAATTTAGATCTCATAACTTTGCTAAGTTACTTGCTTCAATGTTAACTTCTCAGGTAAAACATGAAAAATAACTCAAACATTTTTATTCAATTATAATAACGATTCCTAACATTTTAGTAGGAAGTATAGCAAATCTTAATACAGATCTTAAAATGACAGAAAAAATGTAGGTATTCATGGGGTGCCTGGGCGGCTCAGTCAGTTAAGCATCTGACTCTTGATTTCAACTCAGGTCATGATCTCATGGTTGGTGAGACTGGGCCCTACATAGCACTCTGCACTGACAGTCTGCTGACATCTCTGTTTGGGATTCTCTCTCTCCCTCTCTCTCTGCCCCTCCCCTGCTTGTGCTCTCCTCTCAAAATAAATAAAACGTTATTTTTTTAAGTTAGCATTAAAAAAGGGGTAGATATTCTTTATCCTGCTCACCTATTTCCTAAAATATTATTCCAAAATATAGTTGTGATACCTCTACTGCCCTTCCATGGAGGAGATGAGATGCTTGCTTTCTGAAAACAAAAGGAGACAACCATTTTTCATAAGTTTCTTCTTTATCACTATCACCTTGGAAACAGTCTTTTATTTCTGTCCCAAAGAGATATGTAATAATGACAAAAACATCAAAAAGGATTAAACATAATGATGGTGAAGATCTGTTAATCTGTCACAAAGGATTATATTAAATATGCATGTGTTATAAATGTAATTAAATATATCTCAAAGGATGTGAATTGCAAAACAAATTTTAGGTACTGGTCTACAATCAGCCAGGTTGACTAGTTTCTCTTTAATTATCGCCTCATTAATTGATCAGTAACAACTGTAATTTCAGTTGTATGGTTTAAAAAAATCCTACATTATTTTGCCCACACTTTAATTATAGTAGTAGTTTCTTTTCGATTGGTGTGATAAGGTCATTCTCTGAAGGCAATACTGTAAATTATGTCACAGCTTAATGAATAACTCAAGGTAGATGAATTTAACATAAGGAGCAAGTGAAACTGCCTTTACTTCTCCTACCAAACATACCAAATCATGGTGGAATCCTATGTTTTCTATGTGGTATTGTCATCAATAGTCAATATGCCTGTAAATGAACCTCAGGTTCAGAAGCTGCCTAATTATTCATGTCTCCATGCCCTCAAATGTTAACTCTATGCTGGAGGAATAAGGCAAGCACTTAGAACAGTACCAGGCATGTAATAAGCCCTCAGCAAATGCTGGCTGTTGGCAGAAGTTCAATGCAGTGATACTATGTCCTCCTCCCACAGTAATAATTATTCTGGATCCATTTTTCAACATACCTACTTTTGTTTGTTCTTCCATTAATACCTCCTCCTCCTCCAAGTCCTCCTTTTTTTTTTTGTTTGTTTTTGTTTTTGTTTTTTTAAGAGAGAGCATGCAGTCAGGGAAAAGGGTCAGAGGGAGAGAGAACTCAAGCAGGCTCCATGCTCAGTGCAGAGCCTGACTTGGGGATAGACCACACGACCTTGGAATCATGACCTGAGCCAAAAATCAAGAGTCAGACGCTCAACCACCCCTCATTTTTATCTTTTTAAATTTTATCTGATTCCTATTAGCATCTCTTTTGCTTTTCCTGTGTATTTCACTCCCACGTCCCCCTGTCCCCTGCAACAAAAACCTTAGCTGCTGGCTCGCCCACACAGGACCTATGTGGGCTACAGGACTTGCATAGTAGTGTCTAAGTCCTCCTTCCCCCTAAATTCCCATGCACTGCATCTGCAACATGCTATTTCCTGACCATCTTATCTACCTGTGACTGTTTAGCATTCTAGTTCTACCCTTAGACACATGAGTTTGCCCTAATGGCTCATTTCCCTGGGCCAGCAACAAATATATTTGACATTCTATTTTCTATGTTCCTACCTACCGAGGATTACCCCCCAGTTCTGCACTCTCTTCTCAGCTTCTGTGGCCATCGGTGATATGATTTCTAATACATATACGAAGATATTTATTATCTCTCTCTTATACTGCAATATCAACAACATAAACTTGGTAGTTTTATGTTTGAATATTAAAACTGTAGTAGCAAATATACTGCCAAAAGAATTACTATATAGTTTATGTCCTTAGAACTTCTCATGAATTGCAAATCTAATAACAATGTTTTCTAAGCATGAACAAAAAAACCTTTTTTTTTTTTTTTTTTTTTTTTTGGTCATGGTGAGAAGTGAGATACAGGAATTGATGCCCAAAAACTACTCACCAAATCCATCCAGTGAATAAAGTAAAGTAACAACCAGCCTTTTATTCTGTAAGTCCCAATTATATCTCAGGAAAAACCCTAGTAAAAATCTATCAACTTGATCACAATTTTTAAGAAAAAACACTTGGAAAGAGTCAGTAGGATAGCTTCTCGGCTCTATAAACCACTAATATAACCCAACTAGTAAGAATTAGGGTTTATGGAGTTACCAGTATTTTTTCATTGCTTCTAACACGAAATAGAATAATACATAGTACAATCAATTTCCATCATTCTAATGAATGATCTGTTCCTTTTTTGTGAAGTAATTTCAAATGTACATAAAAATTACAGCAATTGTACATCAAGTTCAGATTCCCTACTTGTTAATAACTTTTGACAGTTAATATTTTTTGCCAGTTATGACGTCCTATAGCCCCCTTAATAGTGCAACTGCAATGGGGCGCCTGGGTGGCTCAGTCTGACTACAGCTCAGGTCATGATCTCATGGTTCATGAGTTCAAGCCCCACATCAGGCTCAAGGCCGTGGAGCCTGCTTTGGATTCTGTGTCTCCCTCTCTCTCTCTGCCCCTCCCCTGTTCTCTCTCTCGCTCTCTCAGAAAATGAATAAAACATTAAAAAAATTAAAAACAAAATAGTGCAGTGCGTTCCCAAGTACAAGGATGCCCTCTGTACAACCCAGCAAAATCAGGGAGTTTAATATGGACCCAATATTAACATTGAAACCACAAACCCTACTCAAATATCCAGAAATTGACCCAATAATGCCCTTTAACCTTTAAGGTATGTCCAAGATTTAATTTATGCTCCTGCATGTAGCTGTCATGTCTGTTTGGTCTCTGTCCATCTGGACCAGTTTCTTAATTCTGCCTTATCTTTCATGACTTTGACCCTTTTGTAGAAATAGACCAGTTACTTGGTAGAGTATCCCTGAATTTGGAAGGTTTCCTCATGATTATGCATTTTTACCAGGAACAATATAGCAGTGATACTGTGCTTTCTTCAGCATCATACCATGGTGTCAAGGGCCCACAACAACAAGGTGTTGCCCACTGTAACATTAAATACTAAGTAACTCCATCTAAATCTGTTTCTGTATCTATGTATAAAAAACCATGAGATCACACTGATCCCTCCAATTCCTATCCAATACCACCAGGTACATTCTAGCCTTCCTCTGTCCTATATTTGTCACTCTCTGACAGTGAGAAACCTGCCTTCCATTATCCACCTAAAGAGCAAGTCTGCTACTTGTTTTCTCTGCCCAACATTCATATATATGTATCATCTTCCTTACATATATTTTACAATATATATTAGAAAAAGAATGTGATAGTGCTTTAATTAAAAAAGGTCAAGTGATTTGACACTAATGTGAATTTCAAAAGAAATAGGTTTCTTTTTGGAGAAAAAAATGAACTGTGAATTAGATGATCAGTGTACAAGGGTTTGGGAATTGGGACACTGGAAGATGTGCAACTCAACAAACTAAAAAAATTTTTTAAATAAAGATGAATTGATAGCATGTGTCGTACGTGCTTTAAAATACTCCAGAAATTTTTGAAAAGTGAGCAGAGATAAAACAAGGATAGCACATGATATTCATTATACTTTTCTTTCAGTTTCATGTATACTTTAGGTTTTTCCACAATCAAAAGTCTAAAAACACAGACTATCAGGTCAGGCCAACTATTTGGACAGTCATACTTGGTACCAAAGAATTCCAGTCCCTACTCTTGATTAAGTATCAAGCCAAGGTGGTCACACGCAGAGATGGTTTACAGACTGAGTCACAGCACAAGTGGCCTTGACAGAAGCAGACTCGTTCTAAAAGATATTCCATTTACTAAGTTTTGCTTTTTTAACCCTTTCTCCTCCCAGTATTGCTGATTTCTCTCCAGTCTATCTGCCCAAATTCTCTTATCAGCCACTAAGTCAAATACAAACTCTTTTCCTCTTAGCAACCCATTCAAATAGAAAACCTTCCCAAGGCCCTATCAGCATTTAACAATTCTATTTACTTTCACTGACCAGTTAAAGATGTGGCTTTTATCTTACAAGTTTTCTCAGCTCAAAATCTTTCTTGGCCTCTGGTTGCTTACTAAATAAAATGTTAACTTCTCAAAGTGGCCCTCAAGGTCCTCTATACTAATGGTCTTGATCCAGCAACCTATCATTCTGACTTTTCTTCCCTCTTTCTCTTCCATTTAACAAACGTGCACAGGCCCTATTCCAGGAACTCAGCCTAATAGACTTCTACCATCCATTCTTCATTACCTGCTCCATATGCTATTTACTGCATCAAGTTTGCTCTTGACTTTCTGCCTTATCCCGCTCAAGCCAACTGTACCACCTCTAGTCCTCTGCTCTATTGGATGGAATCTTCCCTTTCTTTGAATTTCTATAACATTCTGTACCTCTATGCACTTATCAAATTATGCCTTATATTACAGATCAGTAGAGTATTGATCTCAAAACCTCCCAACTAAACCGGAAGCTCATGAGTGCAGATTAGTGCCTTATTCTTTCATGTGCCTCATGAAGAGCTTAACACAGTGCTTTGATGTTGAAGACTGAGGATCTTTGATAAATATCTATTGTATTAAAAATAAAAATTATCAAATTCAGTGAGAGAAAACCTAACTTTATTTATTTATAACTTTTATTATAACTTCTGTTCATTTTTTCATAGCTAAAAAGCTAACAAAGCCATGTTTACAATTGACACAACATAAAGCAGACAAAAGCATAATGACATGCTCTCATAGTCTTAATGCATGTTATTCAAATAAGTAGCTTTTATCTTAGATTGTTGACCAATGAAAATATAGTTCTAATTTAAAACTCCCTACAGCAGCTTTTGGTAAGACTAATAAAGTAACTTTATGTAAGAGTATTTTTAGTCATAATGTCCTGAACTGTTGGTAATACGTGTACTTAAAAATCCACATGTGCTTAGAGTAGCAGATTAAAGTTATTCCAACTATATAAAAAAACTCCATTAAGCCCTTTTAGGATACAAAATCTACACAGGATCTAATATATCAAAGATGAACACCCCCACACACACACATGCACGCATATTTAACATAGCTCATTTATAGAAAGAGAGAAAGAAAGAATTTCAAAACAAATTTAAAATGCCACTTAAAATTCTATCCCATTTCTAGGGTTTCACTTTCATGTTCACACAAATAAAATTATCTATTCAAATTGTTAGATAAACCCTTTTCATTCTGATTGCTGCGAACAAAGGAAGACCATTCTATTATTTCTAAAACTATGCTTCCAAACCAAAAGGAGATGAAAACTGGCACTTTTCCAGAAGCCTTGGAAAGGGTCATGGCTAATGTAATATATCAGTTTGGGTAGCAGTTACCAGAGATAATACACCGATCATGGCCAAAGAGAAAGCTAACAAGGAAAGGGAAGAGTGGACACCAACAAAGAATAGCATAAGGAATTAATGAGCAAACTGCATTCATGCCTCAAGACCTATTTCAGATACAAACTGAAACAGAAATAGTAAAAATTTCACATTTTAATTTCTTAGGAAGCTATAAAAAATTCTGAACTATTTCAGGCAATGCTACTTTGAAATAAGGGTCAACTCCTATCAATTTCCAGACAAGAAGCATGGAAAAAGTCAGAATAGTGTAAAAGATCTTGGTTTCTCCATGTTTCACTAGCCAAGGATTGACATTACAAACACCTAAAAACTTTACTATTACCTGATCATAATAAATCCCAAATAGACTTGGATCAACAGCAGAGTACACAATTTACATCAACTACTCATCTATGTAATAACCAGCAGATAGAAGGAAGGGATACAGTAACTGTTTGCAGCACTGAACTTTCCAGCAAGAGCCTTGAGTAACCATCCCTCCTCCCTAGATACCCCTTTGCAAAAGGGCCTTTTGAACTAAAGAAGACTTGATTTTATTTTTAACACAGGTAATTCTAAATTATTTGGGGATGGGGAGTGGACTAAAAACACTCAGAAATACCCACATGAACAAACATAAGCTAAACAATACAGTCATACCCTCTCCTAACTCAGCTAAAAAAAATGTTACATTAATGGAAAATATTTCTACTGAAAAAAAACATTATTATCTCTAGAGCAAAAAAGCTAATATCAATCATTACACAATACCTAAAATCGTTAACCCTTCTATGAGGGGTGATACTCAGAACAGGCATAAAGATCCAGCTCAGTGACTAAAAATTCTACCCAGTCATTCCTTTCAGTTAAGAAAGAGTCTTCAGGGACACCAGGGTGGTTCAGTCGGTTAAGCATCTGACTTCGGCTCAGGTCATGATCTCACAGTTCATGGGTTCACGAACTCTGTGCTGACAGCTCAGAGCCTGGAGCCTGCTTCGGATTCTGTGTCTACATCTCTCTGCCCCTCGCCCATTCATGCGCGTTCTCTCTCTCTCTCTCTCTCTCTCTCTCTCTCTCTCTCAAAAATAAACACTAAGAAAGTGTCTTTAAAAAGCTCCTATTAAAATTTACACTGCCTAGAAATTAACTCATTTGTACACGATCACATAGATGAGCTCACTAGGTTATATAGCTCTCACTTTAAAGGAGTCATTTTTGATAAAAGGAACTAGGAAAATTTTTTAAAAGCAGGTACTTGTGGGGACGTGGGTGGCTCAATCTGCTAAGCATCAGACTCTTGGTTTTGGCTCAGGTCATAATCTCACAGTTTCATGGGTTCAGATTCTGCATCTGGCTCTGCACTGGCATCATGGGGCCTGCTAGGGATTCTCTCTCTCTCTCTGCCCCTCCCCTGCTGGTGCTCTCTCTCTCTCTCTCTCTCTCTCTCTCTCAAACTGGATAAACTTTAAAAAAAAGGGGGGGGGGGGCAGTGCAGGCACTAGGAAGGAACTGGTAAGTATAAAAGACCTTATAAAAGTAGGGGGAGAGAAGGTGCCTGCCCTGGGTGGCTCCATTGGTTGGGTGTCCGACTTTGGCTCAGGTCATGATCTCATGCTCTGGTCTGTGAGTTTGAGCCCCACCGTCGGGCTCTGTGCTGACAGCTCAGAGCCTGGAGCCTGCTTCGGATTCTGTGTCTCCTTGTCTCTCTGCACCTTCCCCACTCGCACTTTGTCTCTCTCTCATAAAAATAAATAAACATTAAAAAAAAAGTAGGGGGTAAGGTCATGGAGCATATTACACAAACAAAACAACAACACTTCTGTTGGGGAAAGTTCGACATAAACAGCAAGAATAGTTTAACAACCTCTATATTTCCATCACCCCAGTTCAAAACTTATCCACTTAAAGCCAATCTTGTCTCACCTATATCCCCGTTGATTCCCCCAACCTGCTCTGTGACTATTCAGAAGCAAATCTTAGACTTCTTGTTCTTTCATCCATAAATTCAATTAATATTTTTTCTTAAGTTTAAGCCTAAAGTGCTATGACATGCACCAAGCTTTTGGCAACAAATCAATCAAAAAATTAATATTCAGTAACAATAGTTATCTCCTTTTTCTACAGCACATATACTTTGGTTTCTCTGAGCCTGAGAGGGGTGGGAGGAGGTGGAAAGAGGCAGTGGAGCAGGCAGCTGTAAAAGGTTACCTGAAAAATAATCAGTAATCACACACACTGCATATTGTGCCTTCTATAATTTCTATTCATTGAAGGATGAGGTCAGAATGAAGTGTTCCTGTTAGTCTGGGTCACAAAAGTAATTCAAGATGCATATAAAAATGCTTATTATCATTCAAGTTCTCTAAACCCATTCAACCATTCAGCCCTTTGCTTTCTGATAAGACTGCCAACAACTATGCCAATTAGTGTCAATTGCAATGTTAGATTTTATAGCATCCGCACCTGCCTGCCAGTTAGCTTAGTGGGCAGAAAGAAGGAACCGATGGTTACAAGTTTCAGCAACTTGAAACTCTGTTTCTTCATTAACATTAGGCAAGTCTACAAATTCACCAATTGGTGCTTTTTTTTTTTTTAATTTATTTTGCAGATCAGTTTCTATAGAGGCTTTCTTAATTTTTGGAAGGAAGGCAGGTTTAGCCATTATATTTTAAACTACAACAAAAATAATAATTTTTTAAAAACCTGAAGTTTCATAACTAGAGAAAAATCTAATCTAAAATAAATTTGGTGGATTATATATTTACTTCAAAGTTTCACAAATGCTAAATTTATGCATTTCACTTAAACACATTATTAAAAAAAACCCACCTATTCATATTTTGAATGAGATGTTTCTCACTTTAGACCAAGATTTTTGATTAAAATTCGTCTTTTAGAATTTGCCAAATATTAAAGCATATATATACAAAAGAGCAAAGTGTAATTAACATGGAAGGAATCAGGGGTGCCTGGGTGGCTGAGTCAGTTAAGCATCCGATTTCCACTCAGGTCATGATCTCACAGCTTGTGGGTTCGAGCCCTGCATCGGGCTCGGTGCTGATAGCTCAGAGCCTGGAGCCTGCTTCAGATTCTGTGTCTCCCTCGCTCTCTGCCCCTCCCCCACTCACACTCTGCCTCTCAAAAATAAATAAACATTAAAAAAAATTAAACATGGAAGGAATCATGAACATCTGAAATTTGGTATTATATATCATCATATTAAGGTGTATATTTCATCTTTCCTTTTTAAATTTTAATTATTCATAATTAAAATTCATGCAGTACTTCTGAAATATCCAGAACAAAATACAATCGTTCTTTTATCCTGAAATCAAAATGCTTCACTTTGGTTTGTTATAATTAATAACATAGTATTTTTTTTTTAATTTCACAACTGAAGCAAATTGCATGTAGCTGATGAGAGCTACTGGAAGTAATATAGTGGTTAAAGACAAAGTGCATTACTAAAGAGAAATAAAAATTGCATGTCAATATCTAAAAGTATGGGAGATGTATATAGTGTAGCACATTCTATCTAGTGTCATTACTTAAATTGCTACTTTTCCTCAACAATCTATTCTCCAGCTCTAGCAAGTAGAATAAATGGTAATTTTACCTGCCAAATTTGGCACAAAAAGGGACAAGCAACTTCATTAACAGAACAATGCTTTCAATATGATTTTTTTCCTTTTTCCACCCAGTGCCAAACAGTAGAA
Organism: Panthera uncia; assembly: GCF_023721935.1. Taxonomy (NCBI): domain Eukaryota; kingdom Metazoa; phylum Chordata; class Mammalia; order Carnivora; family Felidae; genus Panthera; species Panthera uncia. The sequence continues at coordinate 68,772,322 of NW_026057576.1, read as the reverse complement.
CAATTCAAATCAAGAAATCTAAGCAAAATTACCTCTTCTTGTTGAAGTTCACATGCTTGAATAAGCAAATGATACACACAGAATGCTAACAGGAATATCCTCCCCATAAGTCAGTGTATTTCTTGTACTGCGGCTTAATTCCAAGCTGGTATGTTGTACTCAACAAAAAGAAAATACCTCCCCACAGGGGTAAAATTCTCAAGGTGTGGTGCGATATGGATATGTGATAAATTCAACGGAATAGATGAAACCTAGAAGACATGGCTTAAACTTCTGGGTTAAGAGCTCCATTAACACACCTAAACCAGCAGGATGGACTTAAACAGAACAGATTTACCAATCTTTGATAAACTGACGGAATACCACATCCACCACCAGCAATCTTGCCGAGCACCAACGGCTCTCACACTTCCTTTGTGTTTTTAGCAGCTGGCTATAAACCAAATCATATATTCTTCTAAACTCTGTTTCAAATCTGATCATAAAAACAATAAACAACAACTCTTCTATTAATAACGCTGGAGATACAGTCAAGCTAGCTCTTAAGTGACCATTACTAGATTTTAAAAGCTAAACATAAGCACTTTTTGTCCAAGTGGATAAATTTGGTAGCTGTACACAAATTTGTCTGTGGTTATTTACAACAGGGCATGTGCTATGTTTAATCGCCAGCTGATTTCCTTACTCTTGTTCCATATGACAACCATGCATCGCACATGTAAACACAGTCAGTGGTTTTTGTAAAAAGCCAAGTAACAAAATGGGGCAACAGCAGTATATACCCACCATCATACCAGCATAATAGATATGGCTAAGCGCAAATATATCCATGCAGAGCCTTACCCAAAGTCACTGCACTAAATTTTAAAATTTCAAGCAAGATCTGTATTTTTTTTTTAAGATTCAAACACTGAGAACAAAAGACATGGCTTATTTTATAATTTCCTTCTTAGAAATAAGATGAAGTTAAAAAAAGAAAACAATGAATCAGAACAGACATTCCAATGGTGAGAATACCCCGATTATGAATGCCCCCTGGTTTTCTTCGTAGCTAACTAACTTTTGTCACTTGTTCACAAAAATTAGTCTAAACAAAAGGGAACATGCACTGAGTGCCTAACATCAATCAGATATTTTAATAAACACTAAACTCACTGAATTCTCAGAGCATTCCTACAACAGAGATGTTTTTAATCACATTTTAGAAATGACAAATCTGAGGCTCAGAGAAATTAAAATAACTGCTCAAGGCTCCACAACTAGCAAAGTAGCATATCCAAACTCAGGCTGATCTGATTACACATCAACTGAGCCAACTTAGATATTTGTAGATAAATTCATTTGTAGGGAAAATCCAACAGCAAGGGTTGATTTTTTTTTTTTTTTTTTTTTTTTTTTTTTTTTTTTTTTTTTGGCAAAAATGGTCAGTATACAGTTGGTATGGTAATTCCATGATGCCTGGAGTTGTTGTGTTTTTTGTTTTTTGTTTTTAATGTTTGTTTATTTTTGAGAGAGAGAGAGCAGGAGTGGGGCAGAGAGAGAGAGAGAGAGAAGCAAATGATCTGAAGCAGGCTCCACACTGCATGGAGAACCCTGCATGGAGCTCAAACACACAAACTGTGAAACCATGACCTGAGCCAAAATTGGTTGCTTAACTGATTGAGCCACCCAGGTGACTCGATGCCTGGAATTTTAAACAGACATCAGTACAGTGTCCATGGAGAAGAAAAGGCTCTACATAGAGAAGGGACAGATTCCCCCAAAGAGACTGATCCCCTCAGCCCTGCACCTAGTAACAGTATAGGCGGGCCTTGTAGTGGGGAAGGGGGAAGTGCAGGCTTCATGGGCTTTCAAACCACAACAGGGTCCTGAGGGGTCATGGAGGCAGCAGCCACTGGCTCACCAGGCTCACTTGACAAAATTTCCCAAGGTGAAACACCAAGAGGTGAAGTTTACTTCTGTAACTACTCCCCAGGTATTCTGTGGCAGCCTCAAAGAGAGTTTCATAAATCAAATGAATTCTGGGGCACCTGGGGGACTCAGTCAGTTAAGCAGCCAACTCTTGATTTCAGCTCAGGTCACGATTTCATGGTTCATGAGTTCAAGCCCCTCACTGGGCTCTGAACTGACAGCTTGGAGCCTGCTTGGGATATTCATTCATTCATTCATTCATTCACTCACTCATTCATTCATTCATTCATTCATTCTCTCTCTCTCTCTCCCCCCAGCCCCCTCCCCGCTCAAGTGGGCTCACGCTTGCGTGCTCTCTCTCTCTCTCTCAAAATAAATAAACTTTTTTTTAAAAAAAGCTATTTTAGGTTCTTTTAAAAATCACTTTGTCTGTATTTAGGGGTGAGATCATTAAGGGGGCTCACTCTCGAATGCCAACTACGTGCCAGGCACTATACTAGCAACTTTACGTACACTTATTTGATTTTTACAAAACCCTGGAGAACATTAACCCTATGTTATACACGAGGAAAATGAAGGCGTAGAAAAGAGAATAACTTCTGATTTTACAGCCAGCAGTTCCAGGACTGATACATAAACCTGAGTCCATCTGACTTCTGGCCTTTCTGTTTTCCTGAGTACTAGCGCCTACCTCAGCAGAAGCTCAGAGATACTCCATTAATTCTTTCAAGGTTACATAACTGCTAAGTGACTGGTAAAGAGGTGTATCAGTTTTCAAAAAGTGTTGTTTTAAATACAATGTTACACTATTAATTCTCCACCACCTGTTTACCTAGCCCCAAACTAAACCTGTTAGTAAATGCTGGCAGGTTTTATAAAGATAATGGAGGAAGAGTATGATTGTCTATGTCCCTATATCCAATGTGACTGATTTCTTTTTTATAAGATGGCCCAGTTTGCAGAATAGAAAACATGATAACTGTAATGTGTTACTTATTAACTCCAAATGTTAGAAATAGGATTCCCTAAAAACTTGTCTTGCAAATTGATATAAAAGAAAATTCATAATGTTCTGTCCTTTGTATTTGACATTTTATATTTCTACCAGGATTTTGTTTTGGGTGAGAGAGATCTCAAGTGGGGGAGGGGCAGGGGGGGTGGTAACAGAGGATCTGAAGTGGGCTCTGTGCTGACATCAGAGAGCCTGATGTGGGGCTTGAACTGACAAACCATGAGATCATGACCTGAGCCGAAGTTGAACGCTCAACTGACTGAGCCATCCAGGCATCCCTCTACCAGGATTGTCAGAACATTTGCAGGACATAAAGACTGTGAAACCATATAACACTATACTAAGGGCAGAACCATTCAAAGAACACCTTAAATAAATCATATGGATAAAAATTTTAAACATTAAATTTACAAAATTAAATCAAATATTCCTGAGCCATATGTCCATCTATAATTCTCCTAACACCAGGATTTCCCCCAAATAGTCACAAGTCACAAAACGTGTAATAAAGAACACAGAGATCAATTCCCAACAATATTTTGGCCCTTTCAGTGAAATCCCTTTCTGGCTTACGCCAGCATTGCTCAAAACATTTAAAAAAAAAACAAAAACAAAACTGTTTATAAGCCTTCATCAATCTTTTTTTTTTCATTATCTTCAGTAGTGGATACATCTCTGACCTTTAGTGTTAGAAACTGGCAGTTATGTACAACTACGTCTGATGAATAACATGGAAAAGATCAGTTATGGCTAAGAAACTAGGCAGAAATACAAGCCTGAGATCTACAGATTCTTGGATGGAATCCTGAAACAAGACACCAAAAGAATTTGTGGGATATATTACTAGGTATTTTTCAGTGTGATCTGTGGCTATGGGACAATTTTAAGCTTGAATAGTCTAAATTAATTTTCCATAAAAGTAAAAAAGAATAAGTTAAAGAGTACTTTTTTTAGGATTTTTTTAAACAAATCAGGATGTTCTAGCAAGAAAAACTTTTAGAGATGCAAACCTGTGCCTATGAGTGAACAGCCCAAAAAACCCCTGAAGCATTTCATCCTAAATACAATGAATGACCAGGATTCTGGGAGGGATCACAAACCCCTGAAATGTAATTAGAACTGTGGGCACAGAAGATAAAAGCTGCCTTGATGATGAAGCATGCCAGACCCTAGGCACACTAGCTGAAAAAAAGAGAAGAAAGAGCATTATTTTCAGGGCAAATCCAAGTAGCTATTCTAATGAAATGTGAAGATTGAGGGATAATTGTTCAAAGACTCCAAATATTACTAGCAGTATATGTTTTTAAAAGTCTATAACCTTACTATGGAGAATATGTTCTGATATTGAAGCATACTAATTTCAATTAATTTTTTAAAGTATTTATTGAAAGCATATCATGAGCCATGCACGGTAGGGAGAGTAAATCAAAATGCAATTACTATTTGAATTATGGCAAGCCTTGTTGGTTGATCTGCTCTATTTTTGCGGTTCATATTATAAGCTTCTGAACCAACTGCCCTATTAACATATTCAGTTACTGGTTTTCACCTTATATACTGGCATTCAAATTTCGGGTTTACAGAATTATTCCACAAGTTTATGCCATAATTTTGGTTCACGTCTCCCGTAAGCAAAATATGCAAACACACGGCTGCCCTAATAGTCTGACAGAGCAAGATCTATTCCACAGATCTCGGACTTCCCCCAATAACCAGCTCTGATACAAAAGGAACCTCGGTGAAGAAAGCTATGTTTTCTTAATAATAACAGTTGTATAAACAGAAGGTCTTCTCAGTTAAAGGGAAACCAACATCAAACAGCAGTAAAACATAGAACCCTAAAGCTCTCTTTCTTTGAAGAAGCCCGTTTGAAGCGAGGTGTTTCTAGTTATGGGTGAATGAAATGAGAATTCAGTTGTAACCAGCGGACACCCAGTCCCAGGAAGGGCTAATTAAATCCATCTGAGAAGCGCGTCTAAAACTGCCTCACACATTTCAAAGGCAGGCACTAGGCTGCCTTCTGCAAAGACATCAAAACCCTCAGTCATGAATGACGCACATCGAGACGCTACGACAATGTTATTTTTATGGACTACAAAGCTCCATAAAAGTAATGTTACAAGTTTACATGATTTCCTTACACAAAAATCAAAGTTAAGGCAGAACATTTTTACTTCTATCTGAAATTTCTTTCTGGCCTCCAACTCTATTTTTGCACATCTTCTACAGGACCTCAAAAAACAGAGGAGATACATCAATAATATTCAAGTGTTTCAAATATTTGTTGACTGGAAGTAGTTAAAAAGTTAATAAAAAAAATTAGCCATGGTTTGCACAGTTAATTTCTTCCCTAACAACAACAAAAAACCCCAGGACTCTGATGTTACAACTCTTTAGTTAATAAAAGCCAGCAGAAAGAGCTCAAAAATTTAAAAACTTGTTGATTTGGCAAAATATTCCATTGAACAGCCATAATTTGGACTATGAAGTGGTAGAAGAAAGTTACATTCAGAATCAGGAATATTATCCCAGTAGAATAAAGTAGTCTTGGTGTCTACTCTACCAACCCTTTTTAACTATCTGTACTTGGTTATGGTGGGCTCATATACTCATATTGAGCAATCACATCCTTCTCTTAAAGAACACTATTAGATACGATGGTATGCAACAAACTCTAAATAGGAGAAATTCAATACTTCAAAAGCAATATATATATGTACATATATACAAGTATATATATGTATATACATGTGTATATGTATATTTGTGTGTGTATACATACATATATATATATATACACACACACACACACATATATATATATATGACACCACCCTCATACTTACTAAACTGGAATCTCTTCTCCCTGTAGAGAACTCAACAAAAAGAGGACTGGTCATGAGAAGACCTGAGACTTCTGGCTTTGCTCACCTAATAACCTTGGATGAGGCACTCAATCGTCCAGGCTTAATGTGTTCTCCACTGTTAAACAAGGGGATGACCTAGGGGAGTCAAATACTTTTTAACTTCTGGAAAACAGTATAGAGGTTCTTCAAAAAATCAAAAACAGAACTACCATATGATCCAGCAACTCCACTTCTGGGTGTTTATCTGAAGAAAATGAAAACACTAACTCTGTGTTCATTATAGCATTGTTTACAATAACCAAGATATGTAAGCAACTTAACTGTCCACCAATGGATGAATGGATAAAGAAAATGTGTGCACGCATGCACGCATTCACGTGCAGACACACACAGCAATATTATTCAGCCATAAAAAAGAAGTAAATCTTGCTATTTGTGATGACATGGATAGATCTTGAGGGCATTATCCTAAGTGAAATAAATCAGAGAAAGGCAAACACCATACGATCTCACTTATGTGTAGCATCTTACAAAACAAAGCAAAACAAGACAAAAAACCATATACACAAACTCACAGATACAAAGAAGAGATTGGTGGATGCCAGAGGAAGGGGGTAAAGGGTGGATGAAATGGGAGAAGGGGGGTCAAAAGGTAAAAACTTCCAGTTATAAAATAAGTAAGCCATGGGGATGTAATGTACAGCATAGTGACTATAGTTAATACTATATCACAGATTTCAAGGTTCTAAGAGTAAATCTTAAGCGTTCTTATCACAAGAAAAAAGACTACGTATGGTGATGGATGCTAACTACACTTACTGTGGTGATCATTCCACAATACTACATACAAATACTGAATCATAATGTTACATCCTGGAAACTAATTTGTCAATTATATCTCAATTAAAAAGAGTCATGAAAACAAAAGAAATTACATCCTCAATCCAGCATAAAGTTAGGGAGTAAAGGTCAGCAGAGGGAAAAGAATAGTTTTGTCCGTAAGAATGGGGGAAAGGCAATCATCGCAGTGAACCCAGCAGAGCAGAACTAGCCTGCGGAGCAGTGTGGCCCTCTGCGGCCAGCCTGGGAGAAATCAGCCAATACCATGCCCTGATTTACTGTATTGCAGTCTGTACACACTAAGAATAAGCATGGTGGTTTATTACAAGTCTCCGAACTTTAAGAATGATCACAATAAATACCATGTAAGATGGTTTCTTAAAAAACAGTAAGAAATTTTATGAAATATTACACAGTTACTTTAGATTATGTTTTACCTCTGAAATCTCAGTTGGACACAGGATCTTTAAGACTCTAGCAGGATGATAACATTTCAGAAAAACCGAAAAATTCTTATAACTTCTAAAATTCTGATTTTTTTCCTTCAAACCCGAACTCATAAACACTACATAGATGGTTTAGAATCCTACTTACAGCTGTTCATGTAATAGCAACATGTGAATGTCCCACTTCTGCCCTATCTTTTTTGTCCCAAGAAAATTCAGGGCATACTATGACAGTTTAGCAAGTTAACTCCAACTGAAAGATTTCAATTCAGAGAAAATTTCATAGCAGAGAATAAGTTTCTAGAAATAAATAACAGACTGCTTTATTACTGAAAGAGAAAAAACTTAAAGGAAAAATAGATTTTTAAATTTATTATCTAATTTGAAATACTGCCAGGGCACTGGTGTGGCTCAATCAGTTAAGCATCCAACTTTGGTTGAGGTCATGATCTCATGGTTCACGAGTCTGAGCCTCACATCGGGCTCTCGGCTGTCAGCACAGAGCTTGCTTTAGATCCTCTGTCCCCCTTTCTCTCTGTCCCTCCCCTGCTTGCATATGCATAATCTCTCACTCAAAAATAAACATTAAAAAATAAAATAAAATAAAATAAAATAAAATAAAATAAAATAAAATAAAATAAAATAAAATAA